>NC_142025.1:64475021-64681026 GCF_049901735.1 Notechis scutatus
GTTGTTCATGGACTTTTAGAAAGCTCCCTCAGATCTCAGGTGGGAGGCTGTTCCAAAGGGCTAGGGTTACTACCAAGAAGGTGAGTGATATGGGATGGCTCGGTTGGTCATTGCGAATGCAAATGCGAGAGATATGTGAAATAGTATAATTGAAACAAATGCCCTATAATACATAAATCTTTGAACCCAAGAAAATGAAAAAAAGAGAAATATATATATATAGAAAAATGTAAGGTTGTAGATAATGATATAATTGGAAAAAAATTAAAACAATAATTGTGGTTTGTTTAAGGAACAGCTTTATGACTTTTTAAAACATTTGTGAAAGTTTTATCTGAATCTGAAAGTTGGAAGAACATTATTCTCCTGTTGAAAGTTGGAAGAACATTATTCTATTAAAAAGAATGATTTCTATAAGTACAAAGGATTAGTTTTTCTAGAGTTCCTAAAAACGAGTTTGGCAAAAATCTGATTGAAAAAGTATGAAATGTGAAAATGAACAAAATTTAGGAAGAGCAGAGTGCAAAATGCACAAATATGAGAAAAGTTTTTGTACATTTTTATTTAGAGGAAAGCACTTTATATTGTTAACATCCAATTAAGGAATGTTTTCTGTGAATATGGAGTGAAGATTAGTTGCTGAATAAAATCACAGCAGTATATGATGGAGGTAATACAATGATAATGGAATCGTTCAACTTTGAAAAGTACATAAGGCAAATATGTGTAAGGAAAACTTATGGTAAAGACAAAGATATGCTGATTAAGGATATGTGAAGCTCTGAATATTAATATTAATAGCTTATAAAGTACTAAGATAGTTTCACAAGCAACATGGATTGAATTGCAATGTAGACATTGGGATGAAAAGCTAAAACAAATATATGAATAGCTCATTAAAAAGTTAATTGAAATGGAATAATAATTGGAGTAATTTTAAGATTTACAATACTGATAGGAATGGGAAGTGTGAAGAATGAACATCCAAAGAAAGAGAAATAGTTGTGTATAAACTATTATTCTGCTTGTTTTGTTATATGGAAATTAGAGTTGAGTGTGTCAGAAGAAGCATAACAGTTAAATTAAATGCAATGGTAATAATGTTTTGATATATGTATATAAAGCACCAAAAGATAGGAACAAGAATGGATGCATGCTGAGTGAATCTACTATTCACTACAAGCAAAAATGTATACCAAAAAAGAGCAAAAAAAAAGGACAAAAAGAATACATGTGGAAAATACCTCAGATTTTAAATAGATAAATAATCCTTGTCCATATGTAGATTGAATAATTATGGAGTACATGGAATAGTAATAGTTTTTTCACTATATTGATAGTTGATAATTGAAAATCAGAGAGTAAACACATATCAAACCAATTTTGCATATCTGAATTAGCACTTTCTTTCAATTAAAAAGTAGATTTTTTTCTCTTTTCTTTCTATCAACCCATGCTTGACAAATCTAGAATTCTTAAACAAGTAATATTCCAAATTTTCATATATAATTCAGATTTTCAAGATGGCCGGCACATGGATGCTGCGGCTGACCACTCCTTTCAGTGTATGGTGTGTATGATTCTGTGTGTGTTTTGGATCCTTTCCTTGATTGAATGCTGTGGAGCAAGGAGCATCTATAGTCAGCAAGCCTTGTTACAAATTGGACTGAAATGTGAAAAGGCTATTATGGATTATTTTATACAGTCTCATAACATACCAAAAGAGGCAGCTAGGGCCCTGGGGGAGCCATGGATCACTATCCTTGTAGGAAGAAGGAAGAGGCGGAGAAAGAGGAACAGGAAGAAGAAGAGAGGATTCCGTGCTGGGATTTTCTTTAGGCTCAGTAAGTTTCTATACAAGCCTTCAATTCCAAGTATATTTTTTACCAATGCAAGATCTCTGACTAACAAAATGGATGAATTAAGGCTACAGATTGCAAAGACTAAATTCATCAAGAACTGCTGTGTTTTGCTAATCACAGAAACTTGGCTTCATTCACTCATTCCAGATGCAGCTGTTGAGCTGGAAGGCTACATAACTCACCGGCAGGACAGGAGTAGAGATTCTGGAAAGATCAAAGCGGGAGGTTTAAGCCTTTATGTGAACAAAAGCTGGTGTATCAATACAAAGACTGTAGACAGCCATGGCTCCATGGATCTGGAGTATATGACTCTTAAATGTAGACCCATATATCCTCCATAAGAATTCAGCGTGGTTTTGATTACTGCAGTGCATATCCCACCTGATGCTAATACTACCATAGCTTTGGGATTCTTGTATAACATTGTTAGTAATCAGCAGAATAAGTATCCTGATGCTGTACATATCATAGCGGGGGACTTTAATCAAGCTGATTTAAAAGAAGTGCTCCCTAAATTCTATCAGCATGTTAAGTGTGCTACTAGAGGAGCAAACATATTGGACAAAGTATATACCAACATCAAACATGACTATAAAGTTATACAATTACCACATTTGGGACAATCAGACCATATGTCACTGCTTTTAGCACCAGCGTAAATCCCTCTTAGGAGACGGGCTCTGCCTATAATAAAGAAATCTTGGCCAGAAGATGCTTCCCAACAACTTCAGGATTATTTTGAGAACACAAATTGGGAAATCTTTTACCACCCTGACCTAGAGGTGCACACTGCAACTGTTCTGTGCTATATCAAACACTGCACAGATACTATCACTGTGGATAAATGGATCTATCCCAATCAGAAGCCCTGGATGACCAAGGTAGTCCAGCGCCTCTTGCGTGACTGGACCCAAGGCCTTTAGGTCCACTGATGGGGCAAGATACAGTGTTTCCAGAGCTAATCTGAAGTATTTGGAAGGCCAAGACTGTTTATAAGAGAAAGATTGAGGATAATTTTTATAGCAATAACATGAGGCAGGTGCGGCGAGGGATTCAGCAAATTACAAACCATCAACCGACCAGTGTCATCCCTGCTGAGGGGGATGCTTCATTGGCTGAGGAACTGAATCATTTCTTTGCTTGCTTTGAAGTGGAGACATTAGAGACAGATAAAATACAACTACCAGCCAATTGTAGCCCTCACCTCATTGTGGAGGAACAGGAGTTGAGGAGCATTCTGAGAGATGTGGACCCAAGAAAGGCTGCTGGTCCTGATGGTATCTCTGACCGAGTGCTAAAGACTGTGCTGATCAGTTGGCTAGAGTCTTTACCAGGATCTTCAATCGGTCTTTATCTCAGTCCACTATTCCATCTTGTTTGAAGGCTTCCACCATTGTTCCGCTGCCAAAGAAGTTCCGTATCAATAACCTCAATGATTACAGACCAGTGCAACTCACTCCTATCTTCATGAAGTGCTTTGAGAAATTGGTCTGCCGGCACATCATTTTTGGTCTTCCGCATATATTTGATAAACACCAGTTTGCATTCAGAAAAAATAGATCTACAGAGGACTCTATAGCCACTTCTCTGACTCATCTAGAACAGCGGGGGGCTATGTGAGGATGCTTTTTGTGGATTTTAGTTCCGCGTTTAATACCATTCTTCCACATAGACTAGTGTCTAAACTTGTGGATCTTGGACTTTCTAATTCAATCTGCCTTTGGATTATGGATTTCCTGTCTGGCCACTCTCAGAGGATCAGATTAGGTAATCATACCTCTTCAGCCCTTATTCTTAATACTGGTACACCACAGGGTTGCATGTTGAGTACCTTACTCTATATTCTTTATGTGCATGACTGCATTCCCACTCACACTAATAATACTATTGCTAAATTTGCAGATGATACAACAGTGGTGGGACTCATCTCCGGGGGTGGGGGGATAAATCTGCCTACCGAGATGAGGTGGAGTGGTTGCTTTCGTGGTGTGGAGACAATAACTTGGTCCTCAACACCAATAAAACCAAGGAACTTTTAGTGGATTATAGAAGGAACAGATCAGACATCCAGCCCTTGCTTATCAATGGAGACCGAGTGAAGCAAGTGGCCAGTTTTAAGTTTCTGGGTGTTGCCATAAAAGAGGACCTGACCTGGGGTGCTCACATTGCAGCACTGGTCAAAAGGGCCCAGCAGAGATTAAACTATCTGAGACTTCTCAGAAAACTAACAACCAAATGAAAAACTGCTGGTGACCTTCTACCGCTGCACCATAGAGAGTATTTTAACTTACTGCACCTCTGTATGGTTTTCCAATTGCACAGTGGCTGATAGGAAAGCACTCCAGAGGATTAACGTCATTGCCCAGAAGATCACTGGTTGCCCTCTCCCCTCTTTGGAAGAGCTTGTTAGTTCCCGCTGCCTTAAGAAAGTTCAAAACATTCTCAAAGATCCGTCTCATCCTGGGCACCCTTTTTTTGAACTATTACCATCTGGCAGACAGTACAGAATAATAAAAACAAGGACAAATAGGCTGAAAAACAGCTCCCAGGGCAGTAGCTCTTTTGAATTCTGCTGTATAGTGCAGTATTGGTGCGTTGTTGGGGTTTTTTGATTCAAAAATGTGTGAAGGATGTGTGTGTGTGTTTATTTTCATAGTCATGGTCATGATGTGCACTAAAGGTGGTGTTTGATTTTGTTTTATGAGGTGCAATGACAATAAAGTAAACTAAACTAAATCATGTTCACATCAATAGAATATTTGTAGCTCGGGGTTGAATTGTAGGTTCCTTGGCACTCTCTGAGTTAAGTTGTTTTCTCGCAGATGTTTCATTATCAAACAAGGCAACATCATTAGTGGTAGAAAGAAGTGAGGTTTTCAAAAAAAATGTTGATGGTATACTCTGCCTATACATTAAACTAAAATTCTGTGTTATTAATTCCATTTTAAGATA
The DNA here is from genome assembly GCF_049901735.1 of Notechis scutatus. NCBI lineage: Eukaryota > Metazoa > Chordata > Lepidosauria > Squamata > Elapidae > Notechis > Notechis scutatus. The sequence continues at coordinate 64,479,836 of NC_142025.1, forward strand.
GTGAGGAACATGTTATTATTTCCACTAGAAAAATAATAGGCAGAACGATAAACAATGGGAAATATGAAAAACAGGAAAATTAAAATAGATTTTTCTCACAATTAAAAAAAATTGGGAGTCAATAAGCAAGTACTATCTATAAAGGAAATTTAAAACTGGATAAATCATCAAGAAGCTTATATGTCTTGTGAATTTGGATCACTGGCAGGGGTAGGATTCTACCAGTTAGGACCGGTTCGATAGAACCAGTTGTTATGATTTTTTGTGCAGTTCGGAGAACTGGCTAATTGTGCCACTGGCTGGCCCCACCCAACTCCTCTCCGCCCTCCCCTCCCCACCCAGTCAGTCCTTATCGCACATGCACGACATCGCTGCCTGCCTTCTGCCACCTGCTGCCCTGCTTGCCTGATCTGATATCTGGGTGAGCGAGGCTCTGCAAGCCCCGGTCGCCATCACCGGTCGAGGGCTGATTCCAAGGCTGCCCAGCCACCCTCACTGATGACACCATCTTTGCCCACCCATAGCCTGCCATTGCTGCCTGGCCTTCCACCGCTGATTGGTGAGTGAGGAGGCAAGCAGCAAGCCCTGCCAGTCACCTACCTCCTCCTGCCACCACCGCTACAAGCCTCGATCGAGTACATATTCCCGGGCTGCCCAGCTGCCACCGACACTGCCATCTTCACCCGCCCATAGCCCACCATTGCTGCCTGGCCTTCCCCACCGATTGGTGAGTGAGGAGACAAGCAGCAAGCCCCGCCGGTCACCTACCTCCTCCTGCCACCACCACCACCAGCCCTGGTTGAGTGCCGATTCCCAGGCCACCCAGCTGCCCTCGACGATGCTGCCTGCCTCATCCAACAACCATCTTTGCCCAGCCACCATCTTCACCTACCCGTGGCCCACCGTTGCTGCCTGACTTTCCACCACCGATTGGTGAGTGAGGAGGCAAGCAAGCCCCGCTGGTCCCCTACCTACCGCCACTGCCGCCAGCCCCGGTCAAGTGCCGATTCCCAGGCTGCCCGGCTGCCCTCGCCAATGCTGCCTGCCTCGCCTGGCTGCCATCTTCTCCCAGCCACCATATTTGCCTCCCTGCGGCCCACTGTTGCTGCCTCGCCTTCCACTGCCGATCGCTGAGTGAGGAGGCAAGCAGCAAGCCCTGCCAGTTGCCAGCCCCAGTCGAGTGCCGACTCCTGGGCTGCCCAGCCAGTCTTGCTGCAGCAAGCTCTCCAGCCCCAAGTGAACCCTGGCCTAGCTGGCCAGCCGATTTGCCTGCCTTATGCCTTCACCTAAGTTGTGGTCAGTTGCTCTTTTTTATTTATTTATCTATTCATTTAGTATATGTTTTGTTTTTATTATTCATAAAAACAAAACAGATACTAAATAAATAAATAAAGATTATTTTACTATTATTGTTACATGTTGATGCTTCTGTTTGTTTTTCCTTTGCTTTTTCTTATTAGGAAAAGTATCTGTTTTGTTTTTATTATTCATAAAAACAAAACATACTAAAACATAAATAAATACATAAATAAAAATTATTTTGTTGCACTACTAGTATTGTTACAAGTTGCCACTTCTGTTTTTCCTTTGCTTTTTCCTAATAGGAAAAAGCAAAGAAAAAACAAACAGAAGTATCAACATGTTTTTCCACTGTTGTGCAAACATAATTCTAGCCGCTGTTAACACATGCAAAATTAAATATGTATTGTATTCCCTTTATTTATGTGGGTACCAACAAAAATATTTCTGGTTTTCAAATTTAAAGCTGTATGTTGCTTTACTATTTTTTCTAACCATGACACTATATATTTTTGAATAGCTACTTGACTTGAGTGCACGCTGAGCTTAATACTGAACCTAATTCATATATTCCAGTTTTTTAAACTGAAGAATCAATTTCAGGAAAAGAATTCATTAGTGCTCTGGTAATGTGCCTATGAATTTCATTCTTAATCTAAGTTCTTAGATGATTTGGTACTATATCTTTTTTTGTACTATATATATCTGCATAAGGCTATAAAAAATTTCAGTACATTTTTAAGTTTTAAAGTTTTAAAAGCTTAGGCGACTAAACATGGCTTCCTCTGGCTTCTCTCTCTGTGCTATAGAGAGACCATTCCATTACGGACTGTTAGTCCAGGTAAGTAGTCTTGGTTAGGAAAGATTTTTGTGACACTACTGACACAAAATAACAAACTCCCTTGGTTTGTTAATTGTATTTCCATTTTAAGTGTTTATTTTTCAATTAATTAATTGTAATTATGAAAATATCAGCCATTCTTTTATATACATAGTGTAACATCTTTTTTTATAGACTGTCGTTTTCAAATCCACTTTCAGCTCCGTCTCAGTTTTGTCTGGTGAAACTTGTTCCTCTTCCATAACATTTTTTAAACACTTTTTTCGTGAACACTAACTAGCTATAATGTCAGACACTCTTAAAAGTAACTGAATATTACTGATCTCAGCTCCTCATCTGCTTTCTTCGCTTGCCACTGCCTTCAGCACTCAACTTAAAACAACTGAGTCCAAACCACTACATTGTATTATTTTTGCAGTACCTTACCAGGATGAAAAGGCAAATGAGTTTGGCTGCTTTCTTCAGTAAGACAACAAAAGGAGATCCAATAGACTCACAACCACAACCATTGGATCCGGGGAAAGCAGCACATCAAGTACACTCCAACCTGGGGAAAGCAGCACATCAAGTACTAAAAGAATTGAGTCAGACATTGAAATCTTCCTGACTGCTGGACATTGCAGCAGTACACCAATTTTAAGGAGAAATATGATAGACTGGAAATTTCCCAGAAAAAGCTAGTTGCAAAAGATTTGCAAAAGTGTTGCAAAAGATTTGCAAAAGTGTTGCAAAAGATTTGAAATTTCAACAAAAGAAAAAAGTGTTCACGCAGCAAAGGAATGGAAAAATTTCTAAATTGAGCCAGCAGGGAAGGGTAAAGAGGTGCAATAAGCATCACTTAGAAAAAAATTGAAAGAGCATTTCTCATCTGAAGCTCACAACATTTGCACAGAGAAGTTAAAGCAATGTGAGCAGGATGTAATAAGTAAAGGACTGGACAAGATGACTGAAAAATATTTGGGTAGTACTTGTAAAGTGTTTAATACAGTGTACAGTCTGGCACAAAGATGAAAGCCATTTTCAGATATAGAAGATGAGATAGAATTGCAAATTAAAAATGGATTAGATCTGGGAATAGGGTTGCATTCATGTAAAACTGGTGTTAAAATAGTAGATTTCATTGCAAAAAACATTAGAAGACATTTATTTACTAAAATTATTGCATAAACTCACAAAATATGTTTGATTATTGATGAAGCCTCATATCTTCCAAACCAGTTCTTGTGCTTTCCTTAAAAGTTGAGGATCCAGTTTTCTCACCAACAATTTTCCTTGAGCTAGTTGAATTGGAAAAACAAGATGCAGAGACAGTATGTTCTCCAGTTATGGAAAGTTTGAATAATGTTGGGTTTACAAAGAACTATCTAGAGAAACATTTAGTAGGATTTTGCTCCGATGGTGCCAGTGTTATCCTTGGGAGAAAATCTGGGGTAATCACTAGGATAGCCAAAGACTTTCCAAACATCATAATATGACACTGCTTAAACCATAGTCTCCAATTTGTTTTAGATGATTCTATTAGGAAATAAAGCAGGTAAATCATTTAAAAGTATTTATTGGCAAGATATATTCTATTTTCCATCAATCCAATAAGAACCTAATTGAACTTAACAAAATTTCCAAACAACTTGAGATTGAAATTATAAAGATTGGTAAAGTTTTTGGACCAAAATGGGCTGCCGGTAGTTTAAGGTCAACCCTAACTGTGTGGCATGCTTATCCAGTGCTACATCAGTTTTTTTGTTCAAATAAAAAATACTCAGGTATGGCTGCCCATCTTGAAAATACATATTTTGTCACAGATTTGGCATTGATGATTGATATTCTAAATGAAATTTCTCTTCTTTTTAATGTACTGCAAGCGAGAAATGTAGACATCATAAAGGCTGAAAAACTTGTGGTAAGATCAATTAAATCATTTGAAATGCTTAGAAAGGAAAAGGGTGCATACAAAAAAAGGTTGATGGATTAATTACTTCAGAAACCTTCAAAATATAAAGCTTGTACAAAATCATCAATTTGTGGGACTTCCTTGGGAAAAACTTTTTGAAAGCATTGTAAATAATTTGAAGAAAAGATTGATAGATTGCGAACATTGAAAAACAAGTGGTGGTTCCATTGAAAGCAGCTGAAGAGCAGCTGCATTTGGTGAAATTTTCCATTATGAAATTAATATTAATAATTATCAAGATTTTATAGAAAATGTGTTAAAAGATTCAGAAAAATATGCAATTCCTGACAGCATTAAAAAAGCTAGAGATATTGTCAGGACAATTGCAGTCAGTTCAGCAGAAGTGGAAAGAGGTTTCTCGCAAAAAGAACATAATTTGTTCAGAGAGCAAAAGTCTCCTAATGGTTTCCAATGTAACTACTAACCTACTGACTATTAATCTAATTGTCCTACCTTTGCAAGAATGGGACCTGTAGTTAAAAAAATGGTTGCGAGCACATCACACAGCTGATGCTTGTGTAAAACAAAAGAAAACTGCAAGTGAGGACGTCAATAAAAAAGCAATTTGGCAGTACTTTAAATAACAGTTTTTGGCACCAGGCTTGAGATTTTGGGCTTGGACAACCTTGAACTACGCCACCTACAGTTAGACTTAAGCGTAGCACACAAAATTATCTGCTACAATGTCCTACCAGTCAATGACTACTTCAGCTTCAACCACAACAATACAAGAGCATACAACAGATACAAACTCAACGTAAACAGCTTCAAACTCAATTGCAGAAAGTACGACTTCAGCAACAGAGTGATCAATGCCTGGAATGCACTACCTGACTGTTGTTACATCCTCTAACTCCCACTCCTTTAACCTCAAACTAACCACTATTGACCTCACCCCATTCCTAAGAAGTCTGTAAGGGGCATGCATAAGTGCACCATTGTGCCTACTGTCCCTGTCCTAGTGTCCCCATTTATTCGTACTTATTTCCTGTATTCTTACTCATGTTTATACTTATACCTATTATCTTGTAAGTGATTGACAAATCAAATAAATAAATAAATAAATTTTGGAGCAATAAAGGGGAGATTTGAACTGTCAGCTGTTTGTGTCATTGTTTGTACTGCGCCCTGGGTTATCACAACACCAATCCTAATCCCAGTTGCTGTCACATAACCCAAGGACTACCTGTAGTATTAATTTTGTGCGACTATTCCAACCATTTAAAACCAAAATTTAAAAGGTCATATGAAGTCCTTAATAATTAATGTATTTGTATGCCATTATTTGTTTTCAGATCAGAATTTGAATAAATAACAAAAGCTATTTATGGCTGCATGTGTGTGCACACATACTTATGTATTTCTACACATTCACACACACACACACAAAAACCCTATATTGATCCATGTTACTTACTGAAACACATATCTGGAAGCCACATTATCTCTTGAGCTTTTTTTCTTTGCTTTTAAGTATATACAGCAGTAAAGAAACTTAGATTGTTTGACACTTTTTTGTTCACTTTTGGGCAAAACCCAAGAGAATTTCATTAGAAAGAGGCCAAGATTTCTCCAATGAAGTTGAAACCCTACTTTAAAAATGTTTATATTCATTTAGTTTGGAGCAGACTGTTCAATGTATACACATATGCATTATACATGTATGTGTGTATACATATCTGAATTATAGAATATCAAATTCTAAACCGTCGGGCACACATGATATGCAACAATCTACTATTTTTGGAGAAAAAAGAATTATCTATGAGATATTACAACAATTTCATATTGTATTTTATACAGTGCCACACAAATATGAATGTAATTTAAAGAGAATATAGTTTATAGTGTGTAAATAGGGAGTTATTTATATTCCATTACTAATGGAATATAAATATTTTTAAATAAAGGTTTGTAAATTGTGCTTATATTCTCATGAAAATCTTGTGGTTCTGCAATGGGAGATATTGTTGATATCTTTTTTGGACAGTCCTGTAAAGTCTCTTTTTTATTATTAATAAAGTTCCAAATAGTTGATTTTATAATAATCCAGAAGTGATATCTGTCAGAAGTTATGCTTTGGTTGTACAACAAGTACTATCTTTATTTACACAGGCTTCATTTATGTGTGTAAATGCATTTCCTGTTTTTTATTTTTTACGTGGATAAACAGAAAAATCTTGAACATAATAAAATACCAAATATATTTTACTTAAAATGTTAATTATTTTTCAGTATTATTAAATTGATGGATAATTATACATTTATTTTATCTTTTGAGAGAGGGTTGAAGGTATATTGTACAAGGGAGATGTTTTTAAATGCATTTCATTTCCAATCTGTTAATTTACTCAGACAAAAGACTGCAATGTATTGGCGTGGTAGATTGCTTGCAAAACAGATAAAAACACAAGCATCTGTTTGTTCATTATAGCAAATTAGTGTGGAATTTTTTCTCTGTTACATCCAACAGTTTGAATTCATCAGATATCTTATTTGTTTTTTAAGGAAGTTCATTTAATAAGAAAAGTTCAATTTAAAATTAAAAAATAAATATAAATATTTTTATGGTTAATCATTAAAGCGATATCTCTGACAGAATAGTCTTCAACCAGAATAATATTATTTAGAAATTTTATCCCATTAAAATAGATCTATAATTTTATTTTTGTATTACATGTATTTTATTGTCTAAAAGCCATTTCCTTATAATAAAACTTAAGAACAACTTTTTATCCTGCAATTGACTTTTTTAATTGTTGCATTGCATTGAGTTGTTGATATTTTGATGTGCTTTTTGAGACATGACACCTCAGCATTGATTTTTTTTCATCCTTGTCCAGAGCAGAAAAAAAGGTAAAAAAAATATTTTTCCATTTAAAGGAAAATTCTAGTGGTAATGTTCTGTCAGAGGAAATTAGCATTATCTAAAGGATAATTTGTGATATAATAAAATTTATTATATAATAAAATATTTTATTATCCAAAATTATTTAGATTTAATCAGTTATGATTGAAAATCTTTCACCTGTTTCTTTCTTTCAAACATCATGCAGATCTCAAAGAAAAATATATTCAACTTATAATTCTATTATGTCTATTTGTTTTTATCTTATATAATTATTATGTATGCCTTTATATGTGTGTAAAACACACCTGTTACAGACCTATTCTAAAGGTTTTAATTCCAATTGTTTGCTACAGCCATCTGTCTTGGAGGTAGTCTTTGGGGATGGTGTTTAGAATTTATATATTGGTTTGTATTGTACTTTTAACTGTTTAACCCATCCAGAAAGTTTTTAGTGAGTTTCATGGAATTTACTTTCCAAGAAGTGAGTATAGATATACAATTCAACTGAACAGAATGAGTGGGCTAATATAATGTTAATTTTTTCCCCTATAAAATGGTGTATCTTTCAATGTACATATTTTGAGATGTATATAAACCACATTTTCAATTAACTTTATTTGTCTGCTTAAGTAATTTCTGATTACGAAAGCTCATGCCAAAATAAGCCAGTCAGCCAATATCTGAGATATTCTTGTGCTCTTTGATTCCCATTTCCGTAATAAACTTGAGGAACAAGTTTTTCAAAAGTATCAGAAATGGAAAGTACAGTACTTTATCTATGGATTTGTGCTTATCTTCCCCCAATCACTGGAAAAAATATTTTTGATAAGTAAAGAATTCATATAGTTTCCCCCCATTTGGCAGTATTTATTCTAAATGTTATATTTATAATCAAAGAGTGAAATAAATACTTCTAATAAAATAGTGAAATGAGTAAATCAGTGATATAATGCTTTCCCACCTTTTAAAATGGTAAATAATTAAAATACATTTCAGCATTCTCTCTGATACAGCTATTTAGAAGGAGTGATGATAGATCAAATCCTTTCTATGGCCAGAGAAAGAGCAAATCTATTTCTCCCTTTCTGAATTATTTCATATAGTATTAATGATTGGCAACTATATTCAGAGGAAAAAGAAAATGCTGAAATCCAAAAAATAAACCTCCTAAACTCATGTAGTCTCATGTATCTCTTCACCGCTATTATAGAACTGGTTTATCTATTGGTAATTGATTTTGTACTTATAAACTACAGTTATAAGTCAGGGACGCCAAAAATGGGTGCATTTTTGGCCTGTAGGGTGTTTCTGGATGATGGGAAGGGCAAAAATGGGACCCCTGGAGGCCTCCTGAGGCCAAAAAATGGGCCCATATTCACTGTATAAGATGCACAGACAGTTCCATCCACTTTTTTGGGGAGGGGAATGTGTCTTATACTCCAAAAATGGAGTAGATTCTATCTAATCCATATCTCATTTTGTCCATATTGTAAGGACCAGCCTCTCCGCCCCCTTTCAAAATATAAATATAAACTCTTGAAAACTTTATATTTCAAAAAGAATATTTTATTGAAGAGGGGTAAAAGCAGGTCTGGGGTCCCTCAGGGCATGTAACTAAGATAAAGGGAGTTAGAATCTCTTCCCGTAGTTCGATGTGGAACATGTTATTATCCCATCATCGCTGAGAAAGCAGATAAGGAAAGGTTCTCAGGAGTTCTTGTGGCGCTGCAATCCACATTGCCCCTTCTCCCCTTACATCCCTCAAAAGAGGTGAGATTTTTTCCAGGCATCTGGGGCACCGGGCAATGGTTATAAATTGTGTAAAAGGTTGATGTATGAAATAGTAAGAAAATGTAAGAAATAGGATATTTAGGATACATAGAGAGGAAAAGAATTAAATGTATCAAATTCAACCTCCCCTTTCTTCCATCAAAGAATGGCAGAGACACGGATCTGACATATATCTTCTTTAGTTGTTTTCTCAATATCAAAATATCTTAATGAATGATAATAATACATCTATATGTTTTCACATATGCATACACAGGATTACTTTTCTTTTAAAATATTTGGGACAAATTCTTTTATAAGCTTTATAGACAAATCAATGGATATAAAGCTTCTAAACTAGACAACACACTTTCATGACAAAATTAGCACTGATTTAAATAACTGTTTCAATCTTTCTCATGTACATTACTTTTCAGCTTTTAGCTTTTTTTTACTGTTATCTTGTAACAGTAAGACATCTGCTTATTTAAGTTATTAATATTTGTAATAGTGTCTATATATTAACCATTGGTGACTATGATTTGAGTTTGGCTGTCAAAGTACAGTTTTAGTACAAATCACAATAATAGCTTGAGCCTATAAATTGCTTGGGTTAAAATCCAAAATATGAACTTTGAGATGTTAACTATGTTAACTATTTTTCTCTTAATAGTTGAGAGATTTCCTTTCAAATCTCCCTCCCAAAAGGGAAGTCAACTACAGTACAATATCACAGTCAAATAATACAGGTGCCAACTCTGAAGCGAAACTGGCTAAAGCCATCTTTTGCTGCTTCATAGTTGCTTCATCATTGCCTTTAAGAGGGAGGAAGTAGGTGAATTGTCTCACAGACAAAACAACAAGCCTTCCCATGGGAATCAAGGTCATCACAACAGGTGGCAGTTGAAAGAGCAGAGGAGCCCTCTGACTGTTTTAATTGGGCAAAGTGACTTGGGACATTTGGGGAGGGAAATAATCACTTTTTAAAATTATGCTATTAACATGGGAAACTTCAGAGTTGGTTTTCATTGGCTGTGCCGATATAATGCATCCAATAAACATGTTCTTTGAAGGACCTGCCTGCCTCAGAATTCTGATTTTGGGGGGGGGGGTGTTGTTTCTTGGAACACTTACATTAAACCAACTCTCATACCTTTCCACTCCATCCGGAGCTGCTCTCCGGGGTCCTGAGCCCCAATTGCCCACTGACCCCTTCAGGGAAGCAGAGAAGACTCAGAGAAGACAAAGAGATGGAAAAAGAGGGGGAAGGGGCTGCCAACCCCAGTACGATCCCTGCTGAAGAACTGGAAGTCACGGCCTCACTGGGAGATGTTGCCTCACCAGCAGCAGCTCAGCCAAAGACGCAAAAGGAAGCCCCACCTTGGTCCCGGCCAGGTGTTTGGAGTGGAGCTGCTATTGATATCCCTGCAGAATTTGGGTGTCTTCACACCGCACTGGAAGGTGAGGAGTTGGATGAGTCAGGAGAATGGAGGTACCTGACCACCCTGCCTGACCACACGGTGGATCAACTGCGGGAGAAGTTTGATTGGGTGAACATCCAAGGCATGGGCCAGACGTGTAGGTTTGTCAAAGTGGATTTTTTTCCAATTTCTTGCTTAAGTCTCTTAGCTGTCAGTATAGGAAAAGGAGAAACAAAAACCAAATCTTTTCCCTTTTTTCTCTCCTTTGCAGATTAAAAATCTTCTTAGGGAACAATGTTATTGTGTTTTTTTTAATAGTTTCAATTCCAGGGTACCTTATTTGTTGCTTTTGCTGTTTGACCCGGTCAACCAAAACTTTCTCTTCTTATCTTTCTCCTGCACATTCTTTTCCGGTCGAGTTCTTCTTTGTGGTGGCCATTTCTGACCACCACTTCAGACGTGTAGGTTTAAACCACCTGGTATAATCCTGAGCCGAGCTAACCTGCTGTTTCCACCCCACCGCAGCCTGAGCCCAATCGCAGGGGTGAGGCCTCCCAGGCTGACAGGAAGATTAAGGCCAGGATCATAGCAGAGCCCTCCATGCCATCGCCGTATGGCGAACCTGACCAGCAGAGCCCTCCGGGATGGCCGGATCCTGAGCCCTGGCCATACTAAATCAGAGCCAGCTGAGTCCAAGGGCAATGGCTATCTATCTGGATGCTATCCCCCCAGCCTCCTCCTCCTTTTCCTCCAAGGTTGACAATTCCTCATCCCTTGAAGGCCCTGTTCAATGGGGACCCAGAGAAGCTTGCATTCTTCCTGACCCAGGCATGGGCCCACCTAAACGGCCATACACCAGTCTACCCTAATGACCAGGCAATGATTTGTATGGTGGCTGCCAACTTAGAGGGAGAGGCAACAGAATGGGTGACACAGCTCCATGACGAGGCTGCACCAGAGCCGGGAAACATTGACACCTTCCTGCAGGAACTAAGGACCCAGTTTGAAGATGACTCCCAAGCTCTGCAGGCTTAGACAGAAATCAGTGAGACCAGACATAGGGTCAGACCAGCCAAAGAATACGTCTGAGAATTTTGGAGGATGGTCGGCAAGCTGTGACCATAACCAGAGAGAAGATAACTCAATGGCAAGTGAAACTATCTGCCCCTTCGCCATCCCTGTGAAAATCATGGCACCCAATTTGGGTCCAGGGTGAGGTGGACACTTTAATAGACTCAGGCTGTATTCAGCTGGCAGACAGGTGGCATCAAAGCTAAAAAACTACCGTGGCCCGTGAGATTTGAACAGGTCGACCAAACACTGATAAGAAGAGCTCGTGCCATGCTCCTTACTGAACCAGTGCAGTTGGAAATGGGCCGGCACTGGGAAATTATCTGGTTTGTAGTGACGCCAAAATGATGGCAGCAATAATCCTAGAACTGTCTTGTGTAGACAAGTGGGGGACATGCTAAATTGGTTCACCAAGTACTCAGAAAACTTCTAGCCGCAAACCTATATGCCAAGCTATCCAGTGGTGCGATTATTATTTTTTTACTACCAGTTCTGTGGGCATGGCTTGGTGGGTATGACAGGGGAAGGATATTGTAAAATCTCAGTCAGAGGTGGTATTTGCCGGTTCTCCAAACTACTCAAAATTTCCACTACCGGTTCTCCAGAACTAGTCAGAACCTGCTGAATGCCACTTCTGAAGCTATCCAAATGCAAGTTCCATAAAACCAGCCTAAACTATTTGGGATATTGGGTCTCCAATGAGGTGGTTGAAATGGACCCAGGAAAAGTTAGAGCCATCCTAGAGTGGTAACCCCCGCAGACCTGCAAACAACTCTAAAACTTCCTTGGCTTTGCAAACTTTTACTAGCAATTCATACCACCCTTTCCAGAAATCACCCTCCCAATCACTGAGCTACTGAAAATGGGAGAGGGGGAGTAAAACCCTGACCAAGTCAACTCTTACAATGGCCTCTGGAATGCCAAAAGTCTTTTGAAACATTTAAAAGACTATTTGCCCAACAACCAGTCCTAAGACACTCTGATCCAGAGAAGCCTTTTGTCATCCAGGCAGATACCAGCGATGTCACAGTGGCTGCAGTACTCCTTCAGAAAAACCCGAAGGTTTTTTCTGAAGTAGGAGGAAATAGGTGGACTTTCACACAGAAAAAAAATGAGCCTTCCAACAGGTGACAGCTGAAGGAGGAGAGGAGTGACCAGGGAGCCTGCTGACTGTTTTAATTGGACAATGTGACTTGGGACACTTGGGAAGGGAAATAATCACTCTTTTAATTATGCTATTAACATGGGAAACTTTAGAGTTGGTTTTCACTAGCTGTGCCGATATAATGCATCCAATAAACATGTTATTTGAATGTTCTGCTTGCCTCAAAGTTCTGATTTTTTTGGATGTGTGACTAAGAACACTGACAACAAGAAAGAAGAATGTAAGGGATTCATAAAAAGGTCACTAGATCAAACACTTTCTGACAGCAATTGCAATGGAATAGAATTTAGTTATATCTATCAGTGGACTGATTTTCGTAATAAAATAATACACAACCTCCTTTGTAGGTGAGCCCAACCAGTTGTTAAGGGGTGATGGTGAAAATATTATATTAGATTGCCTGCTCACATAAAAAGTACAGCATACAAGTGATTGTAGCATCATCCAAGCATGAACATAAATATTCTGAAAAGGCTATTATTCTAATTTCCTTCCAATATTTTTGAAAGTAAAATGTTCAACTTTTCTGGACTGCAAAGATAGGTTTTCCTACAAGAACAGAAATAATTTAAAAAGATATTTGGTTTAGAGCAGGGGTGTCAAACTTGATTTCATTGATGATTAGATTAGCATTGCAGTTGTCCTCTGGGGGCATGGCAGGGGTAATTGCGGCCAACTGGGTATAGGCCAGTGTATAGGTGTATGACCACCTCGATGTCGCTTGCATGGGACGTGGCTATGGGGGCCGGGTGGGGTTGGGGAGGGAATTCCCCAAGGGGTCTCTGGAGGATGGGGTGGGAGACTTGTCCCGTGGGATGAGTTGAAGTGAGGCAGGGGGTGGGGCAGCTGCAGCCAGAGACTATGGGCCATTGTGTGCTTGCTATTCTTTTTGCTCGGGGACAATGGTTTTCGGCTGCAGCCACACTCTGTCCCACTGTCTGTTTTTGCTTACAGTTGGAGAGGAGTTCACTGCTGCTCATCTTCTCAGCCCCCTCACAGATCTTGCCCTTGGCCTATGCATGGAGCACATTCCCCTCGTACACCTGATACACCTTGGCCCCACTGCGGGCTGCTGCCATTACCACTCAACAGACCCACCCAGCCTGAAGGAGGTGAAGCAGCCATCTGGAAAGGCCAAGTAGAGGTGATAGAGCATGCCCATTCCCAGTAGGTAAAAGACAGCCACTTCAAGTGGGGAAAGCCAGATCACCATCATTGCCATGGCTGCCCACGCCCAACAGAGATGGGGAAGTGAGGCCAGCGATCCTGACTGGGCCTGAGTGGCCATGGTGCCAATAGGGATCCAGCTTTCCCCTCTTGCCTTTTACCTACTGGCTTGTGCATGCTCTACCATCTCTACTCAGCCTTTTTAGCTTGCCTCTTTGTCTCCTTTGGGCTGGGTGGGCCTGGTGCTCCGGATGATGATGGCAGTGGCCTAATGGACCTACACAAGCTGCTACAGGCTTCGTTGGTGGCAGCAACCCACAGTCGTGCTGAGGTGCATTGCATGTGCAAAATGAACGTACTCCATGTGTGGGTCAAGAGCAAGACCTGTGAGGGGGATGAGGTGATGACCAGTTGTTACCTGCTCTCCAACTACAAGCAAAGACAAATAGGATGGAGTAGTTGGACCGATGGTGTCCAGCAGCAGCCACCCCACACTCTGCTTCACCTTGTCTTGACCCGCAGCTGCAGCAGTAGCCAGAGGCAGAGGCACAGGGGGCAGGTATGTGGTCCAGCCTACTGGAAGTGCTGTGCAGCCACTTGCCCCATCCCAACCACATGAGATGGAGCAGGCACATCTGGTGATCTGCATCACATGCCTTCCCTCTGACTCTGCCTGCTGCGAGTGCCAATGCTGCCATTACACCTGCTTCTTAGAGGACCAGCCAGTGGTTGCAGTGGGCTGCGGAAACCCTGCTGCCAGACACTTCCCATCACATACGCAGACACAAACACAAGTGAAAGGATGGGGAGCAGGACATGGAGGTGCAAGTGTGGTGCTGATCTGCAATCTGGTGGCATCCATCTGGTCCAGACCGCAACCAGACTTAGATCCCGCAGCCAAGGGGTGGGGCTGGGACAGCAGTGTGGATTTAAGACTGGCTGCAGTCCAGCCTGGAGGGATGCCATCAGGTTGCAGATCAGTGCCCGGTTAACCTGAGGCTGGGTTGAGGCCCACTGGACCAGTCCTTTGCTGTTTCTAGGGCCTTGAGTTTGACACTCCTCATTTAGAGAATAGTCTACAGAATAGACTTTTGTTTTAAAGATTGAAGGACTTAAGTCTCTTCTGTAGGCTCAAATAAACTCTATAAGGGGTTTTGGGGGACTTGGAATTATCAAGGATTGAAATGAAAGACCATGGAGCATTGACTTCAGTATTTTTTCCACAAAGAAAATAAATCTATTAAACCATCTATGAAAATTAGTTTTAGCCAGTACTTGACATGGTAAATTGTCCCACAGAGATAAAGGCAAACTTCAAATAATGTAGTGTAAAGGAAACATGAATCAGAGTTCATATATTTTTAGATTATATTGCTTTTAGGATGTTTGGATCCATATATTATAGGAAGAGCTATGCCTCATATTGGAGGAAGCAAAGAACTTGTGCTCTAAATAGTTTGACAGTTACAGAATTTCATTTTGAAAACAGAAGAAAAAATTAGCCAGGTAAAATATATCCTAATGTCTGCTAATGCAATAGAATTATATGTTAATGTGTGAATCAAATGTACTCTTATTTATGTCAAAAAATTCCCATAAAAAGAAGGAAAAAAACAGTTTACCAAGAAAAACAGCAAAATCAGTATTATTAAACTGAATTGAATTGAATTGAATACTTTATTTGGCCAAGTGTAATTAGACACACAAGCATTTTAAAAGTGTTAGTTAATTGAATTTGAATATTTAAGGGTTCTGTGTATGTATTTCCTTGTTTTTTATTTTGCTAAGTTTAATTTTCTTTTATCCAATGCAATAAACTAAATTCATTATGTAAATCATGTCTAATTTATAAATATTTTTCTGATTCTTTTGCAGGGTTGGGAAGAAACTGTGGATGCTTCTATCTCTCATTTGTTAAAAACATGTCTGTCCAAGAATTCTAAAGACCATGCTCTTACACTTTTTAATCAATTATGTATCCCCAAGGATACTAATAGATTGAAGAAGCACATAACTTTACTCTTCGATAGACTGGCAAAAGGTGGTCGTATGTCTCTAAACACAGACCTAGACTGTCACCAACCTATGCTTTTGTCAGGTAAGTTGTTTAATATACATTTATGTGCACCCAGGTTAGAAAAAAGGATAGTAGCTTTCGTGAGGTTGTTTAAATGTCCTGCTAAAATAGTTTGAGTAAAAACAAGAACAACAACAAAAAGTTTTGTCTCTCCTTTAGAAATTCCAAAATTGCCACTGAATAAATATGCTAATGGAATTTTGATGCCAAATATTTTTAGAATGATATATATTTAACATGATTCATTATGTTTTCTTTCTAACCAATAAAAGTGGATTCGAGAATAAAATCACTTTGAACTAACATTTATCTAAATGTGATCAATGACTGTTGCATTTCAGAAATAAAAATAGACTGATACAGAGATTAATGTACCCAGATGATCATTTCACGCTAAGCTATCTAGTACAGTATTGACAAACCTTTAAGCTATCTAGTACAGTATTGACAAACCTTTTTGGCACCGAGTGCTGAAATGGGAGCATGCGCATGGGGAGCACCGGAAACTGGAAGAGCAGTTTCCTGGCGCGCATGTGTGTACCAGGAAACTGAGCTTCTGCTTTCCGGTGTGCACATGCACGCTGGCCACCTGGTCTTCCAGTTTCCAGGCATGTGTGTACGTGCAAAGACCAGCGTGCGCTCCAGAAACTGGAAGTTCAGCTGCTCTTCCATTTTCCGGCGTTCCATACACAAAAAGCAGCTGGCTAGCACACATGCATGCGCCGGAATCCAGAAGAGCAACGGGCGACGGCTGGTGTGCCTGGAGAAATGGCTCTGCTGCCATTTCCGGCACACATGCATAGGTTCACCATCACGGATATAGTAAGTTCAGCTGAAAGTCGCACAGATATATAATTCTACTTTAACAACTTCTGAAAGAAATTCATTTAAACTGCTTTTGCCTGAATGGTGCAAATATGGGGATATCCATGAGATTCTATGCTGTAATGTTAGTTTTTGTATTTAATGTGTGGATATATTTAATAAATCAAAGGAAAAAGAGGTGATTCAAATCTTTATGTTTACCCTTGGTAGAGTTGCACAAAGGCATGATGTCCAGATTATCCCTTCTGAAGATAAATTGCTGCTACTAAGGCCTACCTTGTGGCGATTCGTGAGGCAAAGTGTAAATACTTCTCCACACTAATTGCGTCTGCAGATAATCGCCCAGCGACCCTCTTTAAGGTGAGCTGTCTCCTCTTAGGGAAGGAGGAGATTGAGGTTCACCTGAAGGGATGCGCTGAGGAATTTGTGGATTTTCTGGAAGACAAAATCGCTTGACTTTGTTCCCAGTTAGATGCCGGCGTGGTTGCTGATCCGGTGGAAGCTTCTGAGGCAGGTTCTTGCCCTGTTATCTGGGAACGGTTTGACCCTGTTGTTCTTGAGGAAGTAGACAGGATCCTAGGGTGTATGAGCGCGAGCACCTGTATTTTAGACCCATGTCCCTCCTGGCTTGTTAAAGCTTCCCAGGAGGTGACAGGCGGGTGAACTTTGGCGGTGATTAATGCTTCTCTACAGGAGGGGATAGTGCCCCAGCACTTAAGGAATCTGTGGTCCGCCCTCTTCTTAAGAACCCATTGCTGGACTCCACCCAGTTGGATAATTTCCGACCTGTCTCCAATCTTCCCTTTTTGGGGAAGGTTGTTGAGAAGGTGGTCGCACAGCAGCTCCAGAGGTTTCTGGATGAAATGGGTTATCTCACCCCTACCAGTCGACCCCTACCAGGAGCAACAGTCAGGATTCAGACCTGGATTTGGGACAAAAACAGCAGTGGTTGCACTTTTAGATGATCTCTGGTGGGAGCGGGATGGGGGTAGTGCATCCATCCTTGCTCTACTTGACCTCTCAGCGGCTTTTGATACCATTGACCATGGGATTCTCCTGGGACGGCTTCAGGGGATGGGAGTGGGAAGCCTTGTGCTGTCTTGGTTCACTTCCTTCCTCTGCGGCCGCTCTCAGTCAGTGTTGATAGGAGGGGAGAGATCCAACCCTCGCCCACTGCTTTATGGAGTTCCGCAGGGCTCGGTACTCTCTCCGCTCCTGTTCAACATTTATATGAAACTGCTGGGTGAGATCATCCGTCTCCATGGACTGAGGTATCACCAATATGCTGATGATACTCAGCTGTATGTCTTGGCCCATGGTGAATTAAGTGTTGCTGTGTCCTCCCTCTCACAGTGCCTGAAGGCTGTTAGGGGCTGGATGGGGAGCAATGGGTTGAAACTAAACCCTTGCAAGACCAAGTGGCTTTGGGTCTGGGGTTTGTTGGTTCAGGGAGAATTACCACTCTTAGTCTTGGATGGGGTTGGACTACCCCAAACAGACCCTGTGTGTAATCTAGGGGTTTTCCTGAACTCACGACCCTGTTCAAAGAGCAGGTGGTGGTCGTGGCCAGGAGGGCCTTTGCACAACTGCGGGTTGTGCATCAGTTACGCCCTTTCCTGGATCAGCGGTCCCTACTCACAGTCACTCATGCCCTGGTTACTTCCCATCTTGATTATTGCAACGCGCTCTACATGGGGCTGCCCTTGAAGAGCATCTGGAAGCTCCAGTTGGTGCAAAATGCAGTGGCCCGCATGGTTTTATGCAGACCCCAGTATGCACATGTATCACCTCTCCTGCAGGAGCTGCATTGGTTGCCAATTTGCTTCCAGGTGCAATTCAGGGTGCTGGTTGTCACCTTTAAATCCCTTCATGGCTTGGGTCTGAGTTGTCTGAGGAAACATCTCTTGCCAGTAACATCTACCCGTCCATTAGAGCGAGGAGGCAGGGAATGATGTGGGTCCCACCCCTGAGGGAGATACACCTGGTGGGACCTAGAAGAAGGGCTTTCAAACAAATAAATAAATAAATATTGTCAAATTCTGGTTTATTGATTCCATAACAATTTTTTGATATTATGGTTCTGAACAGTTTCTTATTCTGTCACAAATACCAATTGTGTGTTACAGGTTTTATCTTAATTTATCTCATTTTTCTTTATCAAAACCACATTCAAAAAATAGTCCTGTGAAAACAATTATGCCAAGTTAATTAAAATATTGAATCAGTATTATGTTTAGTACTGTTCAGTAAATATATGATAATATTGAAAGAGAATATTCAAATTTGTCTAAATTAAAAGAATATGGACTTCTGGTTTGAGCTTCTTCGGCGACAGACCGAAACCTCGTCTCTCCGAGGCTTTGATCCGTGCTCGCCGCTGGAGCGCCCAGAGCCGGCTGGTTTTGGGGCTAAGCCACCCCGTAGAGGTGGTGAAGAGGGGGGAGACTGCCTGCAGGGTTGAGGAGAGCCGCATCTCTCCTCCCCAGCTGGCCATTACTCCCTTTCCCGAAGGCGGTTGTAGCAGTGGTCAGAAATGGCCACCACAAAGAAGAACTCAACCGGAAAAGAATGTGCAGGAGGAAGATAAGAAGAGAAAGTTTTGGTTGACCGGGTCAAACAGCAAAAGCAACAAATAAGGTACTCTGGAATTGAAACTATTAAAAAAAAACCAATAACATTATTCCCAAAGAAAATTTTTAAGCTGCGAAGGAGAGAGAAAAGGGAAAAGATTTGGGGTTTTTTTCTCCTTTTCCTATACTGACAGCTAAGAGACTTAAGTAAGAAATTGGAAAAAAATCCACTTTGACATTAATAGGCATTTAATGCTGAAAATAAAAAGTCAAAGGGATAATAAAGATTTCTGGATAATCAAAAGCTTTTGAAAACAGGAAAGGAGAGAAAAAGAATAAAAGGGCAGGATCTGGAAGGGAGGAGACTGCCTGGAATTAAGGAATGGAACTGTAATTAAAAGGAACTTACAGTGAAATTTTAACAAGATTCCTCAAAGATACATTTTAATTGAAACTTGGTAACAAAATAATAGAACCCCAGGAAGAGAAAGAACTGAAAACGGAACTTTAAAAATGGAAAGAAGATGCACAAGAAGGGAGAAGTTATTTTGGCTTCGTGTTTCAATTCTTAGAAATGGAGATCTGGAACTATGAGAAGCAACAAGAAACACTTGCAGAACAAGAAGATTGGGACAAAGAAGAAGCCATCTTTAATGATCAAATAATTTTAAGTGGGGGGGGGGAAGAAAAGGGGGGAAAGAGAGTGAAAGGTTTAAGACTAGAAAAAACAACCAAAAAGAAGAACAATTTGAAAGATAAGTATAATATTAGAAAGCAACAGAAGAGGGGATTACAGATGAGAGAGTTAGAAGTAGAGAGACGAGGGGGTAAAAAGGGGAGGGGGAAGAAGGCAAGGAAAAGAAGTTGTAAAAAACAGAAACAAGAAATGGAGAAACAGATAAAAGATATAAGGATTGTAACCATAAGCTTGTTTAGAGATAATGGGTGAAAATTTAATTGCAAAAGGGATTCTGCAAAGGTACATAAGATAACATTGTTATATTACAAATAGAAATAATTTTAGAAAATATGATGATAGATAAAATATTTACTGTAATGTAGTGGGATGTTTGTTAATAAATAAATGAATTAAAATGATTGAGAGAATTAAAAGGGAACATTTTTAATTATTAGTAATGATTTATAAAAATATAAGTGAGAAATATGGAAATAAAATAATTAACTATGGAAAGTTTATAAGTGTTCCCAAGGAAGTATGATATTTAATTGAAAAGAAATGTTAAAGATGTTAAGATTTTAATGCATATTAATGATAGAATTGAATTGGAATGGAATGTGTGTTTTATTTACATATATATATAATTTTTTTAAAAGAATATAGTCTCTATTTTAAGAATGTACCAAGCAGAACTCGATTTGAAGTTATGTATTATATTGAATGCTATAATCTTAAAGGTATACATTGAAGCTTAAATAAGAGTTTGAATGGATAAAATTAAAGGATATAAAGGTGTTATACTCTAATTGGTAACTACAGGGAAAAATTTGCTTAATAAGAAAAGATAATGTGAAATTGAAACAGGACAGACAAAAGTATAAATATAATGATTTGAATTGAGATGAGATAATTAAAACAAAGTTGAGAAAATTAAAAGAGGGGAAAAACTATGTAGAAAATATAAAATGGTAATAAGATATGGAATAGAATATAAAAATGAGCATGAAATTGAGTTTTGTGTCTGTATGAAGAAGTGATAACCTGGAACCATGCTATTTTCAAAAAAGATGTTTTATTTGTATTTTGTTTTTGTGAAAACCCAAATAAAATTTTCAAAAAAAAAAGAAAAAAAAGAATATGGACTATTGCGGTAGTTGCTGAAACTATTACTGAATAAAAAATAAATGGGAATGGTGATACAGTACTTTCTCTTTAAAACTGAAGTTAACAGTTGCTTTTTCGCAGGATCCAATTTGGGTCGGTCAATGGAATCAGTGATTTAGAATTTTGAGCTTTCAAACTCATGCTGGAGCCCATCCTCAGAGAATTTCTTTCTACGTTGACACATACATACAGTGCATGCATACAACTCAACTTCTACATTATGGTACAGAGCAGTTATCTGAGGATGGGAATTTGAATCCAGAAACTTGAAAGAATAAACCTCTGATCCCAGGGACCGGCCCAGATTGGATCCTGCAATATTATTCAGAGACATATATATATATTTGCCTTTATTCATGAGTTGCTTTTTTGGCATATCCCATAATGAGTATGATGGAGATAAGAAAAGTATTTACTATGGATTAAAGAAGATGCCACTTCTACACCTGTTTTACATTGTTTTTTTTCTCAGCTGTTTTTTGTTAATTTTAATCTTATTATTTATATATTTTGTGTTTATATTGTCATTTTATTTAATTATAAGCCACCCAAAGTCTTTCATATTATAACTCTTTTCTTATTAGATCTCATGTTGTGATCTAAATATATGTTGTTAGAAAAATGTACTATTTGTGATTGAAAATAGTGCCTCTACTGAGAATTTTGACTGATAAATTGGGGAATAAATGTTAAAATGTACATTTTAAATGTAGACATAAAGGTACCGTGTTTCTCCAACAATACGGCCTCCACCAATAGGAAGCCCCACCATGTTTTATTGGCATAAAATCAAATTAAGCCCCTCCCCCCAAATTAAGCCCCATATTAAACATGCGAAATGGGGGGGAAGGGCTTGCCGTTAGTAAGTACTTTTGTTGCATGCCCGGATATGGTGCTGCCTGCGTTGGTGGGGCACTTCATATCGGGAGACCTTCCACCGTTGCTTCTCCCTTCTCCCTTGCTTTCCCTTCTCCCTTGCTGCCGCGGCGTTTGGCACAGCCACGTGCGGCCAGTCAGGGCTCCCTCCCTGCAACCGGAGCCCTGAGGAGACACTTGGCTTCAGGCGCTCCCGTCTTCCCTTTGCTTTCGAAGGTAAAGCTTAATTATTTTACAAAGCCTCCCTGCCCGAGAGGGCAGCCCAACCCCACGTGGGGAGGCTAATCTCCGGGCCTCTTCCGTTCCTCCCCGACCTCCCTACGCTGCGCGCGCTCTGACGCGCCGCCGCCCTTCAGCCCAGCGAGCTCTTCCACCTCAAAGAAAGGCCAGGCGGGCGGCTGCGAAGCAGCAGCAGCGGGTCTGAGCCGCTCGCAGCGGAAACAGCCACCACCCGTAGCCCGACGCGGGGAGAACGAGCGAGGTTACCACCCGCCAGCCCAGGCGAGATTTGGGAACGAGGGGCAGGAGGAGGCACGCACACACCCGCGGCTCACTTTCCCAGCTTTGCCCAGCCCTTACGGCTCTGGCGTGGCCCTGGCGGGCAGCGAGCACCTCCCCGCCGGACCCTCCGCTCATCCTGGGAGGGGCATTCTTCAAGAACAAATGTTGAGTTTATCTTGTATTTGGCTGCAGTTATCTGAATTCCTGCATCCTCCCAACTGGTTTGATTTACTGCCTTTTTACTTCATTTCTGGAACTCCGTATCTTACTCTGCTGGATTTAATTACCTTATTTGCCTTGTTGGTTATATAGTTTAAAGTTTTCAGTTAACAACGTTTGGACAGGAATATCTGCAGCCAAAGGCTGGTGCAGGTTCGTGGGAGAGTTTTTCTCCAGACAGGAAGGTAACCAGGTTATTGGGGGCAAAGTTGGAGCTAATGAAGGAACTCATTCTTATTTTCTGGCTGTGTTGCCTTTGTGCCACTCCCTGGGTCATCACAAAGTGGCATTCAGGTAGACCCCTAAAAAGTCCAAGCTGCACTCGACTGGTAAGCCCCTTGCCCAGCCAAAGATGTTCAATATTTTCTGGGATTTGCTAACTTATACCAAGCTTTGCTCATAAAGCCAAACCACTGACCCAACTGACTAAGAAAGGAGTTAAAAAAAAATTTTGGGGGGCAATCAGCATTTGAACAGTTAAGGCAACTTTTTGCTTGCCAGCCCCCACTTTAGCACCTGTAAATATCAAAAAGATTTATTATCCAAACAGATGCATTAGATATTGCCATTGGAGCTGTTCTCTTATAAGAGAGAGGGGGGAAACAATGGCCTTCTTTTCCAGAGCCTGGACAGCTCCAGAATGCAATTATGACATCTTTAATAAGGAACCCCTTGCCATTAAATAGACATTTCAGCACTGGAGACACTTCTTAGAATGTGTATGCTTTCCTATAGAGGTCTAAGAATCTGTACACAAAAATCTGTACATCCTGCAACAAACCAAGCTGCTTTCACCCAAAAAAGTCAGATGGAGCCAATTCTCCTCACATTTTGATTTTTACATTAAGTGCATCCCAGGTTCCAAGAACTTAAAGCCAGATGTGCTCTCCCGCAAACCAGAATATTATTTTGTTCAACAGATTCCAAAACCAACAACAATCCTGCAACCATCCAATTTCCAGCTTTGCCAATCATTACCAAGCACTGAGACGCTGGGAGTTATCCAACAGCACCAGGACTTAATCACCAAGAACAGCAACAATGAGATCAGTTCTCATGGGCCAGAATAGATGACCTCAAGGAGATCTCAGCATGTATGGTAACCCCGTTAGCAATGGCGAGGTGCCCTGAAACACAGATGAAGAATAGTAGTCCCCCCCCACCCATGCAGGGAAGAGGTACTGCAGTTTTACCACAATAATCAAATGACAGGGTGAGGAGGAGTGTTCAAAACCCTGCACAGTGCCTTAAGAGACTTTTTGGTGGCCTAGGATGGCTGTAGACTTCAGGGAATATGTAGTTTTGTGCCACTGTGCAGGAGGGCCAAACCACTCCATCAGAAGCCTACAAGACTTATGACAATTATTAGGAATGATCGTCACCTAACAGTTGGGTTGGCAATATATAAACCAGGATAGTCATTTAATACTGTTGTATCTTTAAGAGAATATTGTAATTGTGATTGGCTGAGGTTCCTCCAACGGCCATAAGATGGAGCCAGAAACCTGGTTCTTTTTTGCATTTCCTTTGATTTCCTTTTGCCTTATCGTCATTCTGCTTGAATTGCTGTGCGTCTTGCAACTATTCGCAAACTCCGTTTACTAAACTTTGTTTATGATATTGGTAAAGAAAAGGACTTCGTTTTTGGATTATCCCTGGACTGATTATTTTGAATACTAACTGCTTTAACCACGTATGATTTGGACTATTTGTTGGACTTTGTTTACTCGTTTACATGAAGTAAAACTTACATTTTACTATTCAGTGTATCTGTGTGCTGGTTGTGTGTTATTCATCACCACTCTCACTATGTTTCCCTGAGTGCACTCATTCTCCTAACGGGGAATACCTCAACAACAATAATCACCTATGCCCCCCCGCTTCCCATGGCATACATTTTCTCTGAATTTCATTACTGATTTATATCATTTCATTACATCATTTCATGATGACGTGAGTTTGACACCGCTGCTGTAAGTGATTGCCCAATGCCAAAGACTGCTCATCTTTTTCTAGACCATGTCTTTCACTACCATAGCATAGTCTCAGCACTCACGTCAGACAGAGGGGCACAATTCCAATCTACATTTTGGAAAGCACCTTTTCAGTTACTAAATGTCAAGATCAACCTCTTCTCAGATCATCACCCTACCACGAATGGGGAGGCTGAAAAATCTAACCAGTTCCTCCAAAATTATCTCAGGTGCTACTGCACTTTCAGCCATGACAACTGGCCATCATTACTACCACTCACAGAATTTTCTTATGACAGTTTGCTGCACTTATCGACTTCAGTGACACTGTTTCAAACCAGGCATACACCATAAAGCCATCTTGCACTGTACTCCACGGCAGTTCCAGGGCGGTTGACTTTTTATAAGAGCAACTTGCATCCCAACATCTGTTGAAACAACAACTTCATCAAGTGAAGCAGGCTTACAAGAAAGCAGCAGATGCACATCAGCCATCCACCCATAGCAATAGGAGACAAAGTTTGGCTCTCTACTTACCAGTAGGTTTTTAATCACTTCAAAACCTTCCAAAAAGCTAAACACTCAGTTTGTGTACCCGTTCAAAGTTCTCGGACAAATTAATCCTGTGGTCTTCCATCTATAATTACCCCCTTCAATGAAGGTGCATTCAGTATTTCAACAAACATTACTTTCCAAAGATGCCTCCCCACAAACACAATAAGATCCAAACAACAACCTCCACCACTGGTCATTATAGAGGGAGAACCAGGTTGAAGAAATTTTAGACTTGGAAAAGAAGCAAAGGCATCCGGTACTTGGTTCATTGGAAGGGCTACCATTTTCAGATCACTTCTGAGAGAATGTATGGTATGTTAATGTCCCTGATTTGGTTTGTGAATTCCACCAGT
The DNA here is from genome assembly GCF_049901735.1 of Notechis scutatus. Classification (NCBI taxonomy): domain Eukaryota; kingdom Metazoa; phylum Chordata; class Lepidosauria; order Squamata; family Elapidae; genus Notechis; species Notechis scutatus. Next base: position 64,505,164 of record NC_142025.1, read on the forward strand.
GCTTCTCTGACAAGCCAAGGCTCACCAAGCTATCAGAGCCCTGTCCAGTTTTGCTTGAGGAACCTCTTGAGGAAAAGGTTAACCAGACCCTCTGCATTCCTCTGGGGGGTGGAGACAGACTCACCTATGATGGGCTTTCCACATCCAGCTTTCAATTCCCAGGAAGGAGAAGGAATCTCTAACAATGTTTATGCATTACAGCAACCACCACATGGCTTACCAGCTCCTGCAGAGGAATGGGAGGAGGATTGCTTTGAGACAGCCTCCCTGCCACCTTTGCCAAATTCTCATGAGAACACAGACTTTGAAAACACAAGAAGAAAGCAGCATAGAATAATTCATGGAAGAGAATGAGGAGGACCAAGATGGATGGGTGATGTAGCAAATGACCTGGCAGAGCTCTAGGGAGGGGTCAAACACGCCATAAGTCACAAGTCTCTGTGTGCCAGCAAGAGATCTATGTCCAGCTCACCTTGAATGTCTCTCTTATCTCCTGCTTATTTCCCTTGACTGCCAGTTGATCAGATTTTTGTAGAGAGGTTAAGCATGCAATAAATATTTATACCCATTTGAACTTCCTGAATCTCTTGATTTCTCTGACACTCTCAGCACTAATATTCTTTCAGCAGTTCATCTATGGGTGCCATCTTACGGATGTACTATTGGATTGTCAGGATCACAGGATAGTGATTTTGGCACTTTTCAGAGTCTCACCCCTTTCTGACTTAAGGGTATAGTCACTGGGTGGTGGGGTAAAACCTCTATATATATAAAAAAAAGGTTTCTTTCACTTAAACATACCCTTCTTTAGCCAACTCACTGTACTGGCAGGTATCTTGTATTTCAAATTGAGCTGGCTTTTTAGAGCCTATCTTAGCCTTTTGTGGTTCTTGAATGTTGCTATCTTCCTTTACTCCTCTGTGTGTGATTGTGGGATACCAAGGAACTTGCACCTGTTTTATATGTCTGCTATTTGAGCCACTGGCATTTTATTCTTAACTAACATCCACCTTGGCTACACATCTCCATTTCTGATCACTTTCCATTGTCCTCACTGTGGAGCTGTGTTGGCCGTTGATACCTCATTCACTCTTAGCATAGTTATCCATATAGAGAATGTGGGCTGATGATAATTCCACTCTTGAACTTGTATTTAAATTAAGTCTTTGGATTATCAGGCTGAGGGGTTTCAAGTCTATGTAGCCTGGGCACTATTCTGGATATAGTGCTTCACCTTGGAATGGGGTGTATGTCATACTTGATAGCTACTTGTTCTTTTGATTTATTTATTTATTAAATAAATTATGTAGTATTTTCATCCAACTCACACATAGGTGATTCCAGATGCCCTACAACATTAAAAATCACAATCCATACCTCTCCCCATCCAAATTCCCCCGCACAATCAAACAATCAGTTAAACACTTGTTTGGCTCCATTCAGGGCCCCCATGTCTGCTGATTTTAGGTTGTTTCAGAAAAGCAATTGGGTGGGGCCATCTGTACCAGAGGTGGTATCCAGCAGGTTCTGACCAGTTCTGGAGAACCGGTAGGGGAAATTTTGAGTAATTCAGAGAGCCAGCAAATACCATCTCTGACTGGAGATTTTACAGTATCCTTCCCCTGCCACGCCCATCAAGCCACGCCCACAGAACCGGTAGTAAAAAGTTTGAATCCCACCACTGATCTATACCATGGTAGCAATGGTGTTCTATAGAGAAGAGGACACCCCCGAGAATGCTGTTTTCATGATATTATCAGATGTATATCCCTAATAAATGGGATCCATAACATATCCTGTCTTGTCCTTGTGGGCCAGATGCAGTTAAATTCCTGTGTTGTCTTCTACAGTTCTTGAGGAAGGTTCTGGTATTCTTTTGTCTTGCATAGTGCCACATATTCACAGATCCATGTATATAAGTATATATGTAAGTCATAAATTTCCCTGTAGCCAATGCAGGCTGTACTCAGATTAGACTAGATCTTGAGTTTTAGGTGAAAGTTTTGTTTATGAACAATGAATGTTTTGAGCCTCTGATGTTGTTTCCAATGCTGATCTGAGCTGTGCTCGTATACTGACCCATATAGTCCTATAGTTTGGCAGCTATGATGTTTAATAAGACTCTGCAGATGTATCTAGCTCTGGTTCTTAAAATACTTTTGGAGATTTAGTATTGTGACTGTTCTTTGGGTTACCAAGATTATTACCATATGTACAATAATTAATAAAATATATAAAACATTCATATGATTTAACTAGTAAAACTGAATACATAGCATTTTAAACATTAAGAAAACAAATAAACGGATCTGACACAGATAAAGAACTACAGGCCTGCATCATTATTAAATGTAGACTATAAAATATTAACATTAGTAATGGCAGAAAGGCTAAAAAGATTCTTGAATGAATTTATTCACCCGGAACAAAATTGATTTTTACCAGAAAGACAAATTAAAAACAATATAAGATTTATCCTAGACATCTTGGAGTACTTATTATGAAGTCCATTCTGAAAAACAAATGGTGCTGATTTTCTTAGATGTGCAGAAAGCCTTTGACAATGTAAATTGGCAATTTATGTTACAACAACTAAATTGTATGGATTTTGGCGAGAAGCTCATAAACATGATTAAGACAATTTGTTATAAACAAATGGCAAAAGTAATAGCTAATGGGGACTATACGGAGAATTTTAATATAAAAAAGGCACAAGACAAGAATGTCCATTGTCCCCATTACTATTTATATTAACATTGGAAGTGCTAAATAGAAACATTAGACAAGATTCAGAAATAAAAAGAGAAAATATAAATTACAAGCATTCATAGACGACTTGGTATTCATTTTAGAAGAACCATTGGAAACTGGCCCCAAGTTCATGGAAAGAATAGAAGAATATGGAGAAGTGGCAGGACTGAAAATAAATAAGGAAAAAACTAAAATAATAGTTTAAAATCTCATAGATAAACAGAAGAGTGAATTGACAAAAAATATAACTGCAGGGAGTGAAGAAAGTAAAATACTTGGGAATATACTTAACAGCAAGATGTGTAACCGTTAAAGAAGACAACTATACAAGGCTAATACAACAAATTAAGTTAGACCTGAACAAATGGAAGAACTCATCAATGGTAGGAAGAATTGCAACTATAAAAATAAAGGTACTTTTTTGTTTCAAATGGTTCCAATAAAACGAGAGGAAAAAAAATATTTTGATGAGTTAAATACAATAATTTTGAAATATATCTGGCAAGGCAAAAAAGCAAGAATAAGATTGAAAATGCTGCAAGAATCTAAAAATAATGGAGGTTTCGGATTATCAGATTGGGAGTTTTGTTGTCAAGCATCTCTATTAATATGGGTGAAAGAATGGATAATGCTCAGACACAGAATATTATTATTCTTAGAAGGCCATGACCTCCAATTGGGATGGCACGTTTTCTTGTGGTACAAGAAGAATAAAATACATAGATATTTTCAAAGACATTGTGTAACGAATGCCTTATTTTTAATATGGGAAAAAATTAAAGCAAAAATCTATATGAAAATACCATTTTGGCTATCAACTATGAAAGCATATCAATCCAAACATAGTAAATATATACAAAACAGTTGTAATATATAAAGACATTTTGAATGTAGAAGGGGAAGTTAAAACTAAACAAGAAATGAAAATCAAAGTATGGACTTAGCTTGGTGGCCACATATACAAATACAATCAAGATATGAGAAAGATATTAAGACATATGGCTTTTATAAGGAACAAACAGCATTTGATCAAATATTATTAGCAATAGATGAAAAGTTAAGAAAGTATATAGTTTATTAAGCCTAAAAATGAAAGATGAACAGGTGAAAGTATCAATGATAGTATGGGCAAAAAACTTTGGATATATTATAGAATTATACAAATGGTAAAAATGTTGGGATAGAAACTATAAATTGACAATGGCAACTGCATATAAGGAAAATTTATATAAAATGTTTTTTAGGTAGCCTTTACCACCGACAAGACTGGCAAAGATGTTTAAAAACAGGTCTGCCAAATATTGGAAATGTAATCAGACACTGGGCACCTATTATCATATGTGGTGGACATGTGCAAAGGCAAAAAAAATTTGGATGAAAATACATACATGGTTAGAAAAAATGTTAAAGCACATATAGACTATAACCCAGAAATATTTCTATTAGACATAGTACTAGAAAAATACGATAAAAGGAATATATATTTAATATTACATGTCTTGATGGCAGCAAGAATTGTATATGCATAACACTGGAAAAACAAGGAACCACCCATAGAAGAAGATGTAATTAAAAAAAAAAACATTATGCAGAAATTGATAGGTTGACATTAAAGATAAAAGAAGATACAGAATATTTTCAGATATCAGACTTATTTTATCAATGGTTGGATAATAGAAGTAGAAATTAGAAATTGGAAAAATACAATTATGCATGTCTTATGTTTAATATATTAGTATATTATATAATATTACGTAAGCAAATTAACCCAGACAATGCTCTGATATGTTAATTAAGGAAAATATATAAATAAACTGTTTTTAAAAAAGCAAATAAGCAGAGGGGGGAAAGGAGCAGAAGTCTATCTTCTGTGTATTGCTAAGTCATACAATAGGTGCTGCCAGAGAGAAATCTTTTCGCAGTTGGCTATTAAGATTCTTCAGCAGGCAATGATCAATTTCTCACTGTTAGTGTTAGAATTTCTGCTAAAACGATAATGTTTTTATTAATACTATAGTCTTGAGGTAGTGTTTCTGTTTATTTGATTTAGCCTCATCAATCATTTTGAATAATTCAATTTTTTCTTCCAATGACATCATTATAAAAGACCCGAGGAACTGATTTTGTGATGTTAAAATTTTTGCACTATTGATAATTATATCAAGGAATTGCATGTACTATATATTAAATTCTTACAAAATCGGTTTGAATATGAATTTCACAATAGATATTTTTAAATAATATTTTATAAATGTAATTGATGTTATTTAAATATTTTAATGTATAAGTGGGCAACCAAGCTGCATGTGGCTTCCAGAAGATGTTCCTATGAGAGTTGTTTTTGATACTGATTTTCTCTGTCTACCATCCTGTTGACCAATTGTTTGGCATGCTGATAAGAATATTATTTGCCAGCATGATTATATTCTTGCCAATCAAGAAGTTGGCCCTACTATCATAACAGAAATTGAGCTCTTAACTCTACTGTTGAGCCAACAAAGAAATAGTATACCGTTTTGATTCTTAATAGCGATGGAGTTATGACAGTCCTTGCTGGAAAGGAGTGGTGAGGCATACTTTCCTTAAGATTACTCAGACTTTTGTAGCTAAGGACAGGAATGAAGCTATAGATGTGTTATCTGATCTGGCATCTGATGTATTCCTCTGAGCCAAGAATATTGCATAAGGGTTGTACCATTATACCATATCTTTTAAAAATCCTGGTGCACCGGGGAAGTACCTGAGAATTGAACAAGGGCTGATGTGGTTCCCATCTTCAAGAAAGGGGGGAAAAACAGACCAGGAAACTACAGACCAATCAGTCTAACATTAACACCTGGGAAGATCCTGGAAAAGATAATCAAAAAACAGATATGCGGACAACTAGAAGCAAATAAAATTATAACTGGTAGCCACCATGGATTTCTTAAAAACAGATCATGCCAAACCAATCTTATTTCATTCTTTGATAAAGTCACTAAAATAGTAGAACAGTGAAATGCTGTGGACATAGTATACTTAGATTTCAGTAAGGCATTGGACAAAGTAGACCACAATCTACGTCTTGGTAAGCTAGAAAAATGTGAAATAGTCATCATTACCCTCAGTAGACAAGATGGATTCGTAGCTGGCTGATAAACCGTACTCTATGAGTAGTTCTTAATGGTACTACATCCACATGGGGAGAAGTAAGCAGTGGGGTACCACAAGGCTCTGTGTTAGGCCCAGTGGTGGTATTCAGCCAGTTTGCACTGGGTCAGGCGAACCGGTAGCAAGAATTTGGCGTGGGTCACCGAACCGGTAGTAAGTTCTGGCTGGCCATGCCCCCCACCCGGTTACCCTCCCACCCGATGCTCGCTCACCCTGCCGCCGGCCTGACATTCGCCTAAGGTATTTCTTTTTTTCCCCTCCCGACAATCAGCTGTAGATAAGATCAGCTGTGCCAGGATTTCCCTTGCTGAGGCCCAGGAAGGCAAAAATGGAGGGAAGAGCTCAGCCCCCCCTCCATTTTTTGCCTTCCAGAGCCCCAGAGGAGTCTTAGGGGAGCAAAAATGCCCCCCAGAGGCTTCTCTGAGGCTAGGAAGCTCCCAAAACAGAGCTTGGAGGGGTGTTGTGTGCCCCTCCCATGCTCTGTTCCTTTTCTTCCAGAGCCCCAGAGGAGCCTTAGGGGAGCAAAAATGCCCCCCCCCCCGAGGCTTCTCTGTGGCTAGGAAGCGACCAAAAATGGGTGGGAGCTGCAAAAAAGCCACGCCCACCCAGTCACATGGCCATGCCCACCAAGCCATGCCCACAGAACCAGTAGTAAAAGTTTTTGAATCCCACCACTAGTTAGGCCCAGTACTCTTCAATATCTTCATAAATGACTTAGATGAGGGAATAGAAGAGGAACTCATCGAATTATATTCCTTAATTCCAGGTTGCTTCTTTCTTTGATTACTTTCCAACCATTGTTTCTTGTCCTGCCCTCTGGTGCTTTGGAGAATAATTTGACTGCCTCTTTTTTATGGCAGCCCCTCAAATACTGGAATAATGCTATCATGTCACCCCTAATTCTTCTTTTCTTTAGATTAGCCAAACCCGAAGAATGGCTGCAGCTAAATATGAGTCAGCAGTGTACAGCAGCAGCCCAAAAAGCTAATGCAATCCTAAATTGTATTAACAGAGGGATACAGTCAAGATCAAGGGAAGTACTAATACCACTCTATAAAGCCTTAGTACGACCACACCTAGAATACTGCATCCAGTTTTGGTCACCACATTATAAAAAAGATGTTGAGACTCTAGAAAAAGTACAGAGAAGAGCAACCAGGATGATTAGGGGACTGGAGACTAAAACATACAACGAATGGTTGCAGGAACTGGGCTTGGCTAGTCTAGTAAAGAGAAGGACCAGGGGAGACATGATAGTGGTCTTCCAATATTTGAGGGGCTTCCACGGGAAGGAAGGGGTCAAGCTATTTTCTAAACTTCCTGTAGGCCAGACAAGGAATAATGGATGGAAACTGAACAAGGAGAGATTTAACCTGGAAATAAGGATAAACTTTCTTACTCGCTTCAACATATATTATAGCTAATTCTATAACTTCAGCCACTGCTTCATTTTCTACAAGTTTCAAAGCTTGTACTAAAGCAAACACTTTGCACACCTAAGCAGAATACTCAACAGATAAGCATTTTCCACTTCGAGAAGATCTATCAATAAACAAATTAATACCTCCCTCTATTGGGATATCTTCCAATTCCTCTCTCGCCTTTGTCTGTAAATCTAGAACTTCAATACAATCATGTATTGTTCTATATCTTTCCATTCCTGTCTCTCTCCCAAAAGGAATTCAACTGAATTTAAATTCCTGTCAGTTGAGAGAAACAAATTCTCCTTGACAATAAAATAGCTTTAAAAATCTAACATATGTAAGCCACAAATGCTTTCTGCATTAAAACACTTACTATTTTTTTTTAAGCAAGTTTTATTAATTTCAAAAACAAACAAATCATCATCAACCATTACATATTTGAACCTTTTTCCATTATAAATTTAACAAGTCAGATAAAACCTTATCTTATACAATACATTTCTATATTATTTCATCTATTTCTTTCTGACTTGATTATCGTCACTCTTTCTATGTTTCTACAAGGTTTCACCCATACTCTCAAAGACATAAACAGACACAAACATACATATAAAAAATCTTTCAGTAAAGTAACTTGGCCCCAGGTACCTCTCTTTATATGGGCTTTAATTATATTCATGCTCATCTTACAGATCATTACCTATTTTGTTTACCATTCTGTATCTTCTATATAAACTTCTCCACACATTTCACTCTTCATAATTCTATCTTATTCAATCCATCTTAATTTAAATCATTATATTTGTATCTTTTGCCCATCCTTTATTATCCCTCTATCTCATTCCTTATAATGAAAAAAAAGAATTTCTCCTGAAATCACTAATCAGAGTATGATGCCTTTCTATCCTCTCCCTAAATTAATTAGATTAACATTTAAAATAACACCTAATACCCAATTTGATTCTGCTTGGTACATTCTATCTACTAATTTTTACTTTTAGTAACAATAAAAACAGAGTAAAAAATCAAAAATGTTTAAATACATAGTATCCTCCTAAATACGTAGTTAAATAATAAATCTAAATAATAAATCTTGTAGCATTCTCATTGCCTTTCCCTTCAATATTTTATTACATTTTAAAAATCAATCATTATTAAACATTTCAACATTTTAATTTCTTATTAACTCTTAAGCCATTCTAATTTTCTATTTCTAATACAAATGTTACAATACCATCTTATGTACCTTGCAAAATCTTTTTTAAGAAAATTTATGCTTTACCCATTATCCCTAAAAAAGATTCCTCTTTTCCCATCTAATTTTAAAACTTTGTGGCTTTTCTCCGCCTTTCCCCTTTCTTTCTTCCCCCACCAAATCTTCCTACCCCCCCTTCTTCTAACCTCTGTCTTGCTGGCATCCCTTCTCTGTTGTATTCCCTTTTTCTCTTGTTTGCTATCATTGTATTTATTTTGCATCATATTTTTCTCTTTCTTAAATGTTTTTTTAGATCTTAAGTCCTTCATTTTCCTCGCTTTCTTCCTTCCTTCTTTCTTAGATGAATTTTGGGATTCATTAAAGATGGCGTCTTCATCTTCTTCTTCTTGTTCTTCTACTTCCATCTGTATTGTCTGTTCATAGTTAACCAACGCCATTTCTAAAAATAGAAAAGCTTTTTCCATACCATCTTTACAGGCTGCTTTTGTTTGCTCATATTCATCCCTCAGTTCCTCAAAGGAAAAAGCCATTATAGATCTTTTCTTTTCTTTTTTCTCTCTTTCTTCTCACACCAACCAAAATATTCCAAAAGAAAAATAAAACAATCCCAAAGTCCACAATCCTCAATCAATCCAAGCCAAGCCAAAATTCCCCCTTTCTCTTCCAGGGGTAGTATCAGACAAAGGGAAAAAGAAAATTCAAATCTGTGTTTTGAAGCCTTATTAAGATTTTATTAAGATTTTATTTCTGTTTTCAAATCCTTAAGGCATCTCCTCCAACAAAATCCAACCAGATAAATATATTTTTTGTCCTCTCCCTTCCGACTTATCCCAAAAAGCTAGTTTTACCTGAAAAAAAACAGGTTTCTCAATATCCATTTATTAATTCCGTCGGGAGGAGAGTAAACTTTCCTTTCAGCACCTCAGAATTGCCGCTTATTTTCTCTTGTGGAAAGAATCATCCAAAAAGCCATCATTTTCAGGAATTAAATTAAATATATCTTAGAGTCCTGGATCGACCAAGAAGACTTTCACTTTTAAAAACTTTCTCCTCTTCCTCCTGCGCATACTTGCCCAGCTGCCAAGCTTCTTTGTGGCGGCCATTACGGACCGCCGCTGCACCGTCTTGGTAAAAGGGGTTCTGCCGGCCAGGGAGGGGGTCTGCAGCACTCCCAAACCCTTTTCCGGATCCCCTACCTTCAGCTGCCCCTGCAGGGCAGCCTTGCTCCGCACCCTTTCGGATCGGAGCCCCAAAAAGCGGCTAGCGCGGCAGGGATCGCGCAACTTCGCGAATCCCTACCGCTCGCAAAGCCGACAAACCGGAATCAAAACACTTACTACTAAAGCACTTCCAAAAGTCAGCTTCCTATTTCCTCCCAAAAATATAGCCATAGCAGCTACTGTCTATATACACAAAGGCCAATCATACACTACTAAATCCATAAATTTTCAACAAGAAACACTATAAGCTCCCAGCTCACACCTGAGCTAGAACAAACACATTCAGCTATACCTCTTCCACTGCTACAAACAAATGGAAAGGTGTTTTTTTTTAACTCAGATAAACTCAACACAAGAGCTCTCTTAGTTCTCGGTATAGATTATCTAACTATCCCCCTCAATCCTCTCTCTGGATTGATTCTCTTGCTTTCATATCTAATCAAATGTCTTAAGTCAGACTCCACATATTACAATTCCTTCCTTAAAACTCTCAGGCCCTATTGTCCTAAGAAATCTAACAAAGCAGTTACACCTTTCTCAACATCTCTCTTCTTCTCACCTAATACCAACAAATCATTCACTTACTGTAACACCTTTATACCCACAGGTGGTTCAAAACCCCCAAGGACCTGCTGTACACTTATCCTAACAAAGTAGGGCTTTCTAAGAACCCCTCTCGGTAAAACACACCATCGATACTGTCAAGTTCGATGTGTATCTGGATCAGCCGTCACTACTGGGCAAGTCCAAGCATCTTTCAAATCTATCACACTGAAATACCTGTATTCATATGGAATTCCCCTTAACAATGTATAGGGGTCTGGTGTAATAATCACCGTGATTATATGAAAACAACTACTAGACATCAAAAACCATCAGGTTTCTCTACAGGTAATATAAGGTAATTTGTATGGTACATTGCAGGCTCACTTAGCTCATCCCTTAACAGGGACTCTATCACTGGCTTCAAGCCACATCTCCCTTCCAGGGAAATATCACATTGCTTCCACCTCACTGGCTCAATATCACCTCCACAGGTGCAATATTCAAAACACCTCTATTCCCTTTCACTTCCCACACTATGGGATCTATAAATCTCTCCTGTTCATCAGTCAATAAATAAACAGTACACTTATCTTCAGAAAGATAAGCACAATCTAATAAGGACAAAGCATCCCATCCTAAAAGGTTCATACCTGCTTCAGGTATATACATAAAATCCAATGTTATCTCAGAGTGTCCTCCTTTTAGAGACACATTTCCAGCAATAGCAACATCAAAAGACTCTCCCTTAACACTAGATACATCATAGTTTTCCCGACCTGGGTAATACCCTCAGGTAAATTCAAAGAAATTCTGGCTACACCAGTATCTATCAGGAAAACACAATTGCTTCCTCAGGTCCCATCTTTAAATTTACTAAAAACTCCTGATGAGATGCAAGTGTTAAAAGCCTTTGACCCCCCTAATCTTCAATTAGGATATTCAGCCTCTGCTGCATTCTCCGCTTGTCCGGGCAATTTCTCACAAAATGCCACAAGCAAAACACTGCTTACTTCTTTAGCAGCTATTTCTGTTCCAGGAAAGAAATTCTATTCTCTCCTTCTCCAGTATACTACAGTATACTTCCAGTATATGAAGCTCCAATCCTGCGATTATTATTAACTATTACAAGTCCAAGTCTATCTGACTTATTATCTCTGCTCTCTCTAGCTTCGTAACAGCTTCAAACACAGAAAACATTAACTAACTGACAAGACTTCATTACATCACAACTTTTTAAAAAAAACTTTCTTGGCCTCTGTCACAAACTACAATTGCATTAACACGCTTAGTATTCTGGTGTCTCTGAAGCAAAAACAGAACACTTATTCAAACTATCCCTAATTCTATTCAAGAATTTAGCTGGCGATTCATCTCTTAACTGACCTATCTAAGAAAAAACTCTAACCATATTCTGCCCTCATGGCATATCAGTTTTAATACCTTATACTTAACCACCCTGACTATTCCAGCCAGTATATCACCAGGTATTTCCTGCAATAGGCTATACTAGTAGAGTATAGTATCTATATCCCTTCTGGAGTAAACAAATAATCCAAAATATGCTGCAACTCCACAAAAATATAACTGGTTAAACCAGGGAACAGATCCTTATCAGAACACTTTGCAACCACAGCATTGACAGCTTATAATTCCTCAAATCAGAGGAAGTAAGTAACACAACTGTAAAACTATTAGGCATTTCACACTACGAATAAAATTCCTTTGCCTTAAATTTTATAATTATTCCAAACATAAAATCCTTCACCTCCCTCTCACAGAAACATAGCTCATATTTCAGCTCTCTGCACTGTGAAACAGTAGACACTCATCCCCCTTAATTCTCCCCCTCTCAGCTGTATCTGAAACAGTTGGAACATATTACAAGGGAGGAGATGAGCATAAACAGCTAGCATATTCCAGGGGCTCCCCCTCCTTTATAAAATCTCTTACTAAGAGGGGAAAGATTCTTCCACATATCACAGATCAACATAAATCACCTGGGCATCTAACCTCTTTAACTCTTCAACACAGCATTAAAAGAGACAATACAAAGAGTAAACAGTTAACTGTTTAACACAGCTCTTAAGGCATCAAGCATCAATCCAATACACATTTCAATACGCTCTCCAAATTTGAACAGTTTCAAACATAATTCAGCCATTTCAGCCATACAAAGTACAATCTGTATCACTCATCAAGGGGTTAATACTTAAATACCAGCAGCCAAAAGCTGAACCAGCTCTCCAAAAGGAGAGAGAACTCTGGGACCTTACAAACATATTGTTCTTGTTAAACAAAAAAAATGTCTAACCCCCCTTAACACAAAATATGATAGGGAGAAACAGTGTAGACTCACACACAGACTCAAACAGAAATCATTTTCAGACAACCAATACCCCTCTAAACAATCCTAAAACGATATAGGAAATGTTGCAACACAATTGTAAAAGTTTTAAAAGTTACTAATTAGATTCAGCTCACCTAAGCCCCAGTGCACCAAACGTTGGCCGTTCCAAGCTCCTATGATCACAGATTATCAGTCAGTCAAACATAGGTTTAAGAGTGATTTTCCCTCCCTTGGGTGGAAGATCCAGCAACTGCCTCCACAAACCCAGTGGAGAGGCGCCATTGCAGTCCTGAAAAATCATCCGTCCAAAGGAAGAAAAAAAATGTCTATCTCCTGGCTGGCTCGCCAAAATTGTGAGAAGTACATAAAAATGAATCAACAGACTTTTGATAATCTGATCCATAGGATGCTTTACTAGGGAAAATACTGCAGTATGGACCCCTTTACTCCAGAAAAAAAACCATTTTCTAGGAGGAAGGAGACACTTCCATTTAGTGAATAAAGCTTATATAGGTTTATCAAATCACATGGTTACATAACACTTCCGGTTGTCCATATATAGAGAAGTTATACAGCATTTTCATAAGAAAGTTCCAACCTTCCATGGAAAACTCCCAACATTCTCATTATAATCAGATTTCCTGTTATTCAAATACCAGAAGATTATAAGAAAACCATTAATATCTCTTAATGTGATTTATAATGTCAGAGTGCCCCAGCACATACCTCTAACTTATGCCAAGTACATAGTTTTGCAATCTTGTATAATTTCTAGCAGAAAACACATTACATAAATGTTATGAACTTTAAAAATTCAGACTGCAAACACAAAATAGCTTGAGTTCGGCTCCTCACATTCTCAGGTGTAATAACTAAATTTTCACCTATAACATAATGCATAGATGAAGAGTCCCATTTTTCTTCTCCTGGAACAAAACTGGGGCTGCCACTTGTGGCCTTGCTGATTGGATAAATCCACATTTTAAGTTCTTGTCTATGAAGGTGTGAAGCTCTCCTAGTTTGTGTGGAGTCATCAAGTAAAGTATAGGCTTTGGGAGTTTAGCTCCAGGAAGAATTTAAATACTGCAGTCTGTGGGGCAATGGGGCTGGAGCGCATCAGAGTCTTTCTCACTAAACGCATCTCTCAACCCCAGTACTCCTTCAGGATTCTGGATTCGCTTATTGAGTGATCCCGAGCTGCTGCCCCCAGCTCCCTTTGCCCTTTATTTCTCTCACAGCCGGGTTTTGGGATCTTTTCCTCTTCCTTGGCCACTTTTGGCCAAATCTTTAACCCCCCCCCCCTTCCAATTAACTTCAGGGTTTCATGTCTGCAGCCAAGACAGTCCAAGTAAAAGGGGCATCTCCATCCTGGTGCCACTATAAAACTCAGAGTCTCTTTGCTTTCCCATTCTCATCTCAATTGGTTCAGTTATAAGGTGAGCTGGCCCCTCTCCAGCTACAATTCCATCTAGCTGGCAAAACGTTACGGGCACCCTCAGTCGTTTGAATCTCAGTCCAAGCTTTTCAATGACTTCAGGGTTGGCTCTTCCGGTTTGTCGGCTTCGAAGGCGGTGGGGTTTCGCGATCTCTGCGATCTCGCCGCGCTAGCCGCGCTTGGTTCCTCCGACCCAGACGGGTCCGGAGGATAAGGTTGCCCGTAGAGGCAACCGAAGATAGGGAGGATCCGGACAAGGGGTTGGGGTATTCGCAGACCCCTTCCCCACCCGGCACAACCTCCTTTTCTCAAGTCGGTCCAGCGGCGGTCAGCAATGGCCGCCACAAAGAAGTCAGCAACCGGATAAGATCGTGCTGGAGGAAGAAGGAGAAATTTTTGAAGCGAAAGTTATTTTGGCTGAACTGGGATTAGAGGATATATTTAACACCCTGAAATCTGAGATTTGGTTTTTGTTTGAAAGATACTTTGTTTCCAGAAGAGATTGGCAAGCGAGTGAAAGTGTTTCAAGTGAAAGTTTACTCTCCTTCCACATGGAATTAACGAATGAATGCTGAAAATACTACTATTCTATAAAAGGTAAAAATCTAAAGCTTCTGGTTATAAATGGGAAGGGAGAGGACAAAAGGAAAATTTATACTAAGATTCTGTTGAAGGAGATGCCTGGAAGTTTTTAGAGATTGGAAGTTACTGCAATAAGAACTTAAAATACAGACTGGCTTTCTTTTTCTCCCTTTGCAACTGATTTTAACCCAGGAAGAAGGGAAGAACTTTGTGCTTTGTTTGGATTGTTTGGTGACTTTGGGACTTTGGGACTTGCTTTAAGCTTGGAAATATCTTTGGCTCTTTTAAGAAAAGAAGAGGATTTACAATGATTTTATCTGCTGATGAACTGAGAGAGGAATATGGCAAAATAAAGAAAGATGATGCGGGGCAAATTTTTTGCTTTTTAGAAATGGCGCTTGCTACTTATCAGCAAATACAACAATTGATGGAAGAAGATGAAGAAGAAGAAGCCATCTTTAATGAACCCATAGAGGTGCTTAAGAAAGAAAGAAGAAAGAAAGGGGGAAAAAGGATATAAGACTTAAAAATATTTAAGAAAGAAGAAAATAAGATGCAAAATCAATATGAGGTTAGAAAGCAAAAGGGAAGAGAAATACAACAGAGAGGGGAAGTTAAGGGGGTAAAAAGACCAGATGGGATAAGACAGGGAGGAAGAAGGGGGGAAAGGCCACGAGGGCATTAAACAAGATGTGAAAAAGAAATGGTTTTTAGGGATAAAGGGTAATATAATTTGGTTTTAAAAGGATTCTGCAAGGTACATATGATAGTATTGTAGTATTTGTATTAAAAATAAAAAATTATAACTTTATAAGATCTGAGTAAAGACTAAAATATTAAAAGTTTAATAATGGTAGAATTTAAGATTTAATAAAATAAGGTTTAAAATATTTAGTTTAAATGTAGAGCTTAATTGATTATTGCGTGGATGTTAGTATGAATATATTATTGTGATACTTGCTTTTGAAATAGATAATTGAAATGTTATGAGATTTAATGTTTGATGATATATTTAATTATGTTATGGATTCACTATTTTTTTCCTTTTTCTTTTGTAAGTAGTATGTACTAAGCAGAATCAAATAGGGAATTTGGAGTTACCTTAAATGTTAATTTAGAGGTGCGATGGAAAGGCATCATACTTTGATTTGTGATTTCAGGAGAAATTTTTTTTATTTTACTATGGGGAATGAAATATATAGATAATTGGAAAATAATGGACAAAGGATAGAAATATAATGATTTAAATTAAGTTAATAAACAAAATAGAATTAAGAAGAGAGGAAAGCTGGGAGAAGCTACAAAGAAATTACAGAATGGTAATTAAGATAGGTAATGGCATATAAGATGAATATGAATTTAATTGAAGTCCATACAAAGAGTGGTAATCCGGGGCCAAGCTACTTTTTTTGAAAAAGAAGTTTTACTTTATGTGTTTTGTGTGTTTCTGTTTATGTGAGAGCTGGTAAAACCTTGGAGGAAAGCGGGAGGAGAATAATTGTAAACAAGACAGAGGGAAATATGAATATGATGATTAAATTTAATGAGAAGAAATATTAAAATCACATTGTATAAAATATTGTATTATCTGCCTTGTAAAAATTCACAAGGGAAAGAGGTTTAATGTGTATAAGGTTTATGTTTTGTTTGTCTTTAAAAGCTAATAAAAACTTGTAAAAAAAAAAATGACTTCAGGGTTGACAATGCACCTAGTGCAGCCTGAGTCCAATAAAGCTGGCATCCTCCCGCTGACTTACCAGGGGATCATCATTGCCATCACTGTCAGCTCACCCGAGTTGATCAGAGTTTCCAATCCCTCAGCGCCAGGAGAGGTGAATCTATGACCTCCAGACCTTTCGGTGCTGTCTCTTGGATCCTTGGAGCTGGTTTTGTTGCCTCCTGCCTCAGGGTTGCCATAGCACTGAGATTGATTCTGCTGGGTTGGTATGCCACAGCTCAGTGTCCCTCCTCCTCCTCCTCACACTGAGGCATGTCATGCTCCCAGATTGTTTCTTATGCATGGGAGGGAGGACTCACCCTGTCCACCAGCTCTCCATTGTCAGTTCCGGGCAAGGTTGATGTCCACTTCCACTGCCAACACATATGAGCATTGTAGGGTTCACGAGACCCCACACAAGATGCAGGTATGGTAGATGTCATCTTTGAGGCCATCTTTGAAGAAGTCAGATGTTCTGACCCAGCTTTTGCATAAGCAAGAAACAGACTCCCCGCAAAGGAAAATCCCACTTTATTTACACATTGGGAATTAACTGCATTCACCAACAGAAAGTCCTGGCAAGAGTCCAGCAAGAAATTAACTGAAACAATAGTCCTTATCAGCTCATTATGTTAAATGCAAGGCTGTGAGCTCCCAGCTGGAAGGCTGCAAATTGATTCAGTTCAAACAAAGAAATAGACAAACCTCAGTTCTGGCAAGGCAATGTTTGTCATACAAAATACACAAGGAACAAATCTTGCAGAAATGCGAATGGTTGTCTGTGACAACCTGTTGTGGCCCATCAGCAGCCAGTGGAGCTGGCAGCAGACTTGGACAGTGAGGAGGTTGGGGGGGGGATATAGGCCAGTCCTGGAGTCTGGGGAAGGCTCTGATGAGTGCTCTGCTTCATAGGCAGAGATGGGGCCGGGGTCATCTGACAGTTATCAGCTGTCTTTGGAGTTGGAGATCAGTGTGGCAAAAGAATAGCTGGAGCCTGTTCTGGATGTGCACATGTGCAGAACTGCCCAGAGAAGGGAACAGTTAAGGAACAAGGGTCGACTCAGGAGTAAAGGCACAGATGGACAGTGAATGGCCCCCTCTCGTAGGGAATAAAGAGAGCAAAAGGGGAGTAGTGTTTGCAGGAGTAGTGTTTAATCAGTGTGAAGATTTGCTTGTGACTTTTAGAGACTCCTTGCCAAGTATTTTCTTGTATAGCATTGTGCTTGGAAGCTATTGGCCTGGTAACTCTCCAAGCCTGATAAGGTCTGTGGTTGTAATTCACTTGAAAGACTGTTTGCTGGGACTTTGCTGGATGTGAATGATAGAAATTCACATTAGCCTAATAAAAAGGGGTTTTGACGGGACAAGGAGTCTCCTTCATGATTTTGTGAAGCCTAGGTCAGAACACAACCAAACCACTCCCCTTTCCTCCTATTTATTCCCCAGCCAGGGAGGAACCATTCAGCTCCATGTTTGTTATGGTTCCCAAGCCAGCTCATTGTCCTCCGTTGTTCACCTATCTGCTCTGTGCAGGGCCCAGCTGTTTCTCATCCTCACTCATCTCTGACTCCAAAAGTAGCTGCCTCTCTGGCTGGGGAATGCTGGACATTCCTGGCTCTATCTCTGTGTCCGATGCTGTGCATCCATCAGATTCTTCCCCAAGCTCCAGAACTGGCCCAAGTTCTTTCTCAACCTCCTCATTGTCCAAATCTGCCACCAGCTCCACTAGCAGCTGGTGGGCCACAACATCAATGACAATGTCTTTGGACCATGCAGCCAACCAGCATACCAACTCTCAAAACTCCTGTATGTAGGTGGCCAATGACGTGGTCTTCATCTGGATCGTAGCCTTGCACTCAGCCAGTGGATTCTTTAATCATTGGCGAAGGGCTGCCATAAAATGGTTATAGTTCTGCAGTTGGGGGGCATTGTCATTGTGGAGGGAGACCATCCACTCTGCCGCCGCCCCCTTCAGGGTCATGATTATTCATCTTATCCAGGCTTCTGCCATCTCTACTTTGGCTCCATACTCCTGCGTGTAGTTCCAGATTTGCATCAGGAAGAACCGCAATTGCTCAGGGTCACCCCCATACTTAACCCCCAAGACTGGGACCTTTGGGGCTGGTGCCTTCAAGGAGCAGTCCCTGCAGGTGGAGTGGCTTGTGTAGCTAGGTCTGAGGTGACCCAGGAACCTTGAGAAGCTTTCTGTGCAAGAGATTCTTGGGGTCTTCAACTCCCACTAACCTACTATATCAGGAACAGGGCCTGGTTCAGCATGGCTTCCTCTGGGCTTCTCTCCAAGGGGTGGTTCCCTTTGCCCTTTGCTCCTCACCCACCTGAGCTTGATGGGCTTCTCGCTGAAGTCCAGTTCCTCTCACTATTCTGCCTTGCCTTGAGCTCAGTGTGGTCTAGTGGGGGAGTCGGCCATAGCTCCAGTTACCTCCAGCTCACTCTTGTTGTTGGACATTGGAAGCTTGATCCCCACGTAGATTTCTGTCTCCAGGTTGACCATTAAAGCAGAGCTTGCTTAATGTCAGGGCTGCCTCTGTTCATTTCCTAGAAAAGAAAAATCCTTGGTTCCAAAAGTACTTTTATGAGGAACAAGCCAAAAGCAGACAGTTTCAAGCAAGTTCTGAGGCAAAGAGTGGGAACACAGCATCTTGAAACACAGTATAAAGCCCAACCCCCTTGTAGCTAAGCAACCGGAGGCCACCGCATACCAGAGCCAATGGACCTGGTCTTGGAGATAACCACAGTTGCAAAGCTGCAATGTAAACCTCTTTATAGTTCCCTATTCTATGGGAGCAAGCAACAGGCTGGCTGACAGTGACTTGATTCTCAATTCCAGACCTCTGAATTACATACCACATATGTTGAACCTGGTCTGGGAAACATAAACTTGAAAGAAGTTGAAAATTGTGTTTAATTGCTGCAGGATCTTGCAGACTTGCGGGGGGAGAATAAAACTTGCCAATTTTAGTAAAAGAATTAAAACACATTAAACCTGTTAAATATGGTTTCAGCTTGAATATTGCTTGCTACATATTTGAATGTAAAATAGCTCAGGTATGCATTTTTCAAAGAAGGAAGTAACTGATGCCCCAGCCTAAGCTAAGCAAGAACATTCTTTGCTGCATGGTCAAAAGATTTGTTGTTAGTACCTGCAAACTGTTTTTCAGACTAAAGTTTATATATTTCTACACAAATAGAAACAAATTTCTGTGAATATGTTCACAGGGAAATAATTGCTTAATAATTATATAATAAATATATAACCTTTTTGGCTTTCAGTTTAAAAATAAGTTTTAAGAATAATTATTTATATATAGAAACCTGATGTGTACAATATTAATTATTAGATACTCTCTTGTAATTTTTATATTCTGTATTTTTGTATTATAAAATAATATTTAAAATATTATTTCAATCAATCTTGTGAGGATTTTATGTAAATATGTTTTTTATTCAAACTCATCTGTCAAAGGTATTTTTTCTTTTTTGAATAAAGTGAATACCTATGTCGCTTATTAATCCTTTTGAGTTAAAAGTTTCCACGTGCAAACATATAGCAATAATTTCTCACTGTTCTTTGTTCTGAAAAGAAGTGCTTTCTATATATACACAATATTTTCTTTTAAAATGCATGTGTCCTTTATAATTGTCATTTCATTTGTATAAGCTAATTTAGCTTATACTAGACCTATATATTATATCTTAGGGATTTCATCTCATCATATTATTTTTACGGCATGTTCAGGTAAGCAGGAAAGGCCCTCTTCAAGAATTTTTCCATTCTGTGATAACAACTAGCAGGTATTAAATTCATTGCTTTATCCTACCTAGTGTGCAAGTAAGTGATAAACTAGTAACTGAACTGTTTTACTTTTTGTTCAAAGGAGGGATACACATAATTGACTGCGTACCTATATAAAAATAGTTTATATACATAGAAAATAAGAAATCAAGCAGAAAAAGTAGATCCTATTGATTTATATTTAAAAAGTGTAGCATTTATGGGATGGAAATGACCATTCCACAAAGGAATGCATCATTTCATAGTTAAAGTACTGGACTAAATCTCCAGGCTACTGGAGAACTTCTATTGTGGTCTATGCGTATAAAAATATTGGCCTAAATCAGGGGTGTCAAACTCAAAGCCCGGGGGCTGGATTTGGTCCAGGGTTGCTTAGATCTGGTCCATGGGGCTGCCCTAGAAACAGCAGAAGACAGGCCTGTGGTGCCTCTGCAAGTGAAAATGGAGCTCAGGAGGACTGTATGCAGCCCTCTCGAGCTTCATTTTTGCTGGCAGATGGTTGCAGGAGGCCATTGCAGCCAAAATGAAGCTTGGAAACCCGTTTTCACTGGCAGACCTCTCAGGCCACTACAGGCACCCCTGACACAAGTGATGTCAAGCTTGGCAACACCCACCCTGGCCATGCCCATCCCATCCCCCCAAAGTCAAAAACAACCCTGATGCAGCCCTCAATGAAATCAAGTTTGACACCCCTAGTCTAAATAAACAGCAGGAGTATTCTGGCAGCTTAAGTAATTGTTTGAAAAGTAGAGGGTGAGTGCACAATGATTAAATGTGTTCTAATATCCTACAGTATTAACAATGATGCTGAGATACAAATGTTGCATACAGCTGTTTGTGAAGAACTCTGTTTAATTGGATCCAAAGTCCAGTGTTTCTCAACTTTGGCCACTTTAAGACATGAACTTCAACTCAGGGGTAGGATGCTACCGGTTCAGCCCGGTTTTATGGAACCTCTAGCTGTGAAGAGTAGCTGACACCGAACCGGTTCGGTGTTTGGCTCACCCGCCTGCCCGGGCTCTAGGCTGTCCTTTATTTTATTCCCTGCTTTTCCCTCCTCCGCTGCTTTGCGCAGCACAGCTGAGGTTGAAAAAGCAGGAAACGAGGATTTTCAAATGCTGCGCATCCAAGCGCAGCGCTTGTCAGCTATCCAAGCAGCACAGCTGATTTCTTGCAAACGCTGCACACACGTAGTTCAGAGAACAGGCAAATTGCTCCACTGGCTGGACCCACCCCTCCCCGCCCACTCATTCATTACCTGGCATGCGAGCCATCCAACCTGCCTGGTTTGGTAAGCTGCTATTTTTCCTTCCCCCCCTCCCCCAACCATCAGCTGTTCTGCTCTGCCAGGAGATTTAGATTAGCTAGAAAGCAGGAAATCCTTGGATTTCTTGCTTTCTAGCTAATCTAAAAGCAGAGCCGAACCTTCCTTAGGACTGAAGCTTCTGCTTTGCAGTGCAGACTCAGGTAGCCTATTGGAGATAGATAGATCTCTAAATGAATCTGTGATTCTGTGAGCAACTCAATCTACCTGCCTGCTTTGCCTGCTTTTGGGTAAAAGTTGCTCTTTTTGAAATAAATATTCAATATTTACATACATGGTGTGTTGTGAGTTAACTTTGTGAGTTTGCTTGCAAGCGCATTTTATGTGACAGACTCAGGTAGTCGATCGGAGAGATAGATAGATAGATCTCTAAGTTAATCTGTGATTCTGTGAGCAACTCAATCTGCCTGCCTGCTTTGCCTGATTTTGGGTAAAAGTTGCTCTTTTTTTATAAAAAAATCAATATTTACATAAATATTTATAATATTTACATACAAGGCATACCCACCCAGTCACATGACCACCAAGCCACACCCACAAATTAGGCCACACCCACAGAACCAGTTGTTAAGAAATTTGAATCCTACCCCTGCTTCAACTCATGCTACCTGGGGAATTCTGGGAGTTGGTCCACATGTCTTAAAGTGACTAAGACTGAGAAACATTGATTTAGACTTAACAATGCATCCTGCAGTAGGCAACCAAATTTATGAAAAGAGAAAGGAGCCTAGTTTACAATCATCCTGTTTAATCATCCACAGTAACAAATTATCTTAATTTACTCTACATTTTCTATAGTTAAAGAATAGCTAATATTTTGTAAAAGTTAGGTTACTTTTTTCTTTTTTAATGCTCTTATGCCTTAATTTACCTCAATTATTTTATTTGTAATTTAGGTAGCTGTGATACTATCCCAGAGTCCGATTTTGAGGAAAGACCAGCCACACAAAACTCATCAATGTTTGTCAATGACAGGAATGTGGATAAGCAAGATAACAAACCCGGTAAGATGAATGAATTTTCATAGGGTAATTATCATAAAAATGTTTCATTATGTTTGCATGAAGACTAATAGAACTTATTGATTTTCAAAGACATATACTTGTGTGTGTGGGTTCACACACACACACACACACACACACACACACACACATATATTCGTAGATTTTCACGGGTACAGGTATGCAGGTCTTGGCATGCAACACAGCCAACCTCTCCACCAGCAGCTCCGATCACGCTTTGCTCGCACAAGCACGAAGCCGAAAGCACCAGCCTGAAGATGGCGAGTGGGACCTCGTCGAAACGTCGCCAAGATACTCTCAATCTTACACAGGAAAAGACCCGAACAAGCCAGGTTTGGCAGCATGACACACATGATTAAAAAGAACCCAATACACAAGCCTGAGGATGGCAGATAAGATTCTGCCAAAACGTCGCTATAATTTTAAAAGCACAAATATTAAGATGTGGGAAAATACCTGAAGAAACCTAAATACCATACATATAAATACCCGCAAAAACATAAGAGAATATATGTGTGTGTGTGTGTATCTCCAAGCAAGCAATGATGAGTCTAGGTTTCTCAAGGCCTTTTGTATAAGATTCTTAGAATTAACCTCACATCTAGAGTTGGTCCCTTCTTCCTAGTCTCTCTAGTATCTTTCAGTATTAACTGCCTACTCATTTTGGACAAAATTCATGCTCTCCAAGGTGTTCTGTCTTGTAAAGCAAGTTCTCAATCCAAGGGTATTCTTAGTCTCATAGCTTGTCTGTAGAGCAGATGGAGATCATAGTGGGTTGCAGCCATTCCTGAACTAAGGCTTTATTTATGATAATTCATGCCTTTCTTACTTCCTAAATGAAATAAACTTGTTTTATGAGAAACTGTCTTTAAACCCACACAGAAGCCATAGCTGATCGGGAATGCAATACTCTTAAGTGGTAATGGCATATCAGAGCTTATTTTTGTAACATTGTTTGAATTGCACTAGATGCTGGCTGGCTAGTAGGTTTTTAATATTCTTTATGGCCCAGGATCTGGGTATCTATTAAATCACTTTATTCAAGTTGCTTCTGCCCAAACAGCAAGATTCAGGGGGAAAGATATACTGCAGATTCTGATCCTTAATGAATGATGCTATCAAATATTTTGAACACTGCACCACTCATCTTTGAAACACTCACTGGAACACTCACTGGAACAATCCTTCTCTGGACCATTCTCTTCTTTAGAACACCCTTGAGAAAAGATTGGTTCTGAAAGTTTTTGGTGACAAATAAATGGTGAGAAATTTGGGGATAGTTGATTAAGGATTTTGATGTTGGAGTGGGGGTTTTTGTTGTTGTTAATTTTCACTTTCATAATTTATTGTATTTCAGTCTTATTGATGGAATAAGGAGTTGTTATTGAGTAGAATAGCATACCAATAGTCATCAACATCAGTTCATTCAGCAATTATTCAAAATTACAATGGTGAATGAAGAGACTTATGGACCCTGCCAAAGTTACAGAAATTACATTCAGGAAGAAGAGCTGGCCAATCCACTCCTCAGCCTCTCTATAGAGTTTGGAGACCAGGTGACTCCATCCCAGAGGTGGGTATCATTTTAGGGTAGCCATAGTTTATTGTAGCTACTCCCAAAATGACATCCACCTCCAGGATGGTGCCATGTGGCCTCCCTGTAGGAAGGCGATGGGTGGGTCATCTAGTTCCACAAGGAAATTTATAGAAAAGGTAAGTGACTGAACCATGATGGGGGTTGGGGGAGACCCAATAGGACAAAAGAAGGCCCAGGTCTGTGGAGGATCCAGTGAAGTGAAAAGCAGAGTATAGAGGGCCTCAGATGTGGAGAAACCATGGGAGGACAGGACAAGCCATGTGTGAGCTGGGAAGGTACTGCAGTACAGGTCTGAGCCTGGTTTGGGGGTCAGGGTGTGTAGCAGCTGGTGATGCAGCAACAAGAGAATAATCAGGGAAGCCATTGAAATAGAGAAACACCCCCATAACATGAATAAACGGGATGATACCTCCCGCCTACCAGACATCTGGAAACTAGCCCTTATCAACAAACAACCAGACTCAAACCCAAACCCATCCCATAGACGAAAGGCAACCACCGTCCAGAAACCAGACCACGTCTGCATCACCAGCTGCCACACACCCCAAACCCCAAACCAAGCAAACTGACACACACCATAAACACATAGCCAGGCCTCAAACTCAGAGCAAAACCAAAACCCGGAATGCCGCATCACAGCCACCTGCTCAGGATATGACATCACGGAACTCAGGAGGTTACATCACAAAACCTCAGGATGTTACAACACAGCCAACGACCCAGGAGATTACAGCACAAGACCCAGAATTTCACAACAATAGAACTCAGAAGGTCATCACACAGCCCATTACCCAGGTCGTTACAACACAGGAGGCTGATAGACACACAGCCAATACCTCAGCCACACATGTTCTTACGAAAAAGCCAACCAATCTGCAAACACCAACTCCCATCAACCAATCAAGAAATAACAACACAGACTTCCGGTTTGTAATGCTTCGGCAGCGGCAGGAATCCGCGATCGTGCATGGTTTCTGCTGCGCTCACTGCTGGAATTCCCCCCGATCCAGCCGGATTTGGGGGCTAATAGTTACCCCGTAGAGGTAACTGAAGATCAGGGAGAACCAGCAGGGGTTCGGGGGAATCACAACCCCCCTCCTCAGCTGGCTTAACTCCCTTTTCCGAAGCCACAAAGAAGCTTGCATCCAGATAAGAACGTGCAGGAGGAAGCTGAAAAAGTGAAAGTTCTGGCTAACCGGATAATAAGTACCATTTAAATACCCTGGAATTTTAATTTTGTCAAAGATATATCGTTCCCAAAGAAGATTGGGAAAAGCGGCGGATGAAAGTTAAAAGGGAAAGTTTGTTTTTCTCACTCTCCCTTCCTTACGGTGATAGCAGATGGAAATCGAAAAATCCGTTCTGGCACCAGCAGGTAACTAAATTTGAAAGTTAAAGCCAAGGGGACATTAAAGATTTCTGAACATTGAAAAAGATTTTTTTTTTTTTTTACTCTTTGCTATAAGTGGGAAGGGAGAGGAAAAGAATTAACATTAAGATTTTTTGCTGGAGGAGGCTGCTTATAAGACTAGAGTTAAATTTTAACAAGACTTCTAAAAGATACATTTTGGAACTTTACAATTGAACTGTACCCCAGGAAGAGAAAGTATAAAAAGAAGAAAGTGCTAAATGAAACAGATTGTGTGTATTTGGACTGCTTGGTGACTTTGGGACCTTTGGAAACTATTATTTGAAAGACTAAAACTTTTGGGTTGTTTTAAAAACTTTTTCATTATGGCATTACTTTTGTTGATGAATTGAAAATGGAATTCAAAAAGCTAAAAGAAGAGGAACAAGAAGGGAAGGGCTCTTCTGGATCTGTTTTTCATTTTTTAGAAATGGTGATTTCTACCTATCAGCAATTACAAGAACAAGAAGGCTGGGATGAAGAAGAAGAAGCCATCTTTAATGAACAAACAACTTTAGTTGGGGAAGAAAAGGGAAAGAGGGGAAAGAGAATGGAGAATTTATCAGCAAAATATCTGGAGATACCTGGCATTTTAACCTCATCTCGCCTCCCGACCGCTCGCTTGCCTGGCCTCCTGAGGGGGGGAAAAGCATTTCATTTGATGGCTGGCACTGCAGGAGGAGAGCCCCTTCCTCAGCCACCATTACATGTCATAAGCCTTCTTGCCCTTCTTTGCCAGAATGAGCAAAGCGACTCAGAGGCAAAGTGGGCAGAGATGGGAATAGGACCAGCCTGCACCGCGCTCACCACGCTATCGCAATCCTCCTCACGCTGAAGCCACTGGGGTGAGGGGAGAAAGGAGTGCGCCCAGAAGACTAGAGAGCTTCAATTAATGAGCGTGCGGCAACCTGAGGACAGCAGCCACTTGGGAGGGCTCCCCACGGAGGCATGCTCTGGCATTACTGGGGTGTGGGTGCTCTCAAGAGTGATGGCGGGCTCGGGTGAGTGCCAACTGTGGGGAGAGAATCCTGGGAGAAGTGGTCCCTTGGAGGAAGCAGGGAGGGAAAAAAAGGCAGTGGGAAGCCCAAGCACACAGTTTCTTCTCCCATGGCAGCTGTGTCCGGCATCCCTGTGTTGCAAGCTCTGCGGCTGGAGCTGAGTTTAGTTTAGTTTAGTTTATTGTCATTGCACCTCGTACAACAAAATTAAATACATCTTCAGTGTACATTATAACTATGAAAATAAACACAAACACACATCCTTCACATTCTATACACTGAATTGAAAACCCCGATATTTCATTAATATTACACTATACCAAAAAAAATCAATAGAGTTACTGCCCTGGGACAGAAGCTGTTTTTCAGCCTTTTTATCCTTGTTTTTATTATCCTGTACCGTCTGCCAGAAGGTAATAGTTCAAAAAAAGGGTGCCCAGGATGAGATAGATTTTTGAGAATGTTTTGAACTTTCTTAAGGCAGCGGGAGCTATAAAGGGATGAGGAGTGCAGCACTGCTCCTCAGATGGCACCAGAGGTGGTATTCAGCAGGTTCTGACCAGTTCTGGAGAACCGGGTAGTGGAAATTTTGAGTAGTTTGGAGAACCGGCAAATACCACCTCTGATTGGAGATTTTACAGTATCCTTCCCCTGCCACGCCCACCAAGCCATGTCCACAGAACCAGTAGTAAAAAAATTTGAATCCCACCACTGGATGGCACATTTGTTTTCCCTTCTCAGCTGGAATGGATCATTCAGACTCTCAGGCACTGGGGCATATTGCCGATGGAGGAGGTAGTGCTGTCACCTACATGGCTGCTTATATTGCTTTCCTAAAACCATAATGCCACCACTACCACCAACACCCCTCCTCCTCTTCCTGTCCTCGCAACTTGCCAAGAATTCAATCTGAAGTCATTCAGTTGAATCTTCACCTTAGAGCTGATGAGACTGCTTACTATATTGGAAGGACAGAGTGAGTAAGGAGGGGGCGGCAATCGTGTCCTGGATGAGGTGGAGGTTTGGTTTGGGCAGGAACTGTCCAAGCCACGAATTAGAGGTGTGACCACTTAAAATTTCTGCTACCGGTTCACCCAAACCAGTCCAAACTGGCTGAATACCACTCTGGAGCAAAGGGTTGAAACTAAACCCTTGCAAGACTGAGTGGCTTTGGGTTTTGGGTTCATTCAATTCAGGGAGAATTGCCACCTTTGGTCTTGGTTGGGGTGGCACTACACCAAACAGACCCTATGTGTAATAAAGGAGTTTTCCTGGATTCAAGACTCCTGCTCAAAGAGCAGGTGCTGGTCATGGCCAAGAGGGCCTTTGCGCAACTACAGGTTGTGCACCAGTTACATTCTTTCCTGGACCAACTGTCTGTTCCAAGGAAATAAACACGAAACAGAGGGAACAGCAAAACCTTTTAATGATTCTTTACGAATTCTGTTCCTTCACAGTTAAAAGGCTGCTTCAAACTAATTGTCTCTGATAAGAACGAGCCTTGCCAAGATTGTGCAAGGCTGCCAAGAACACTAGATAAAGCTACTAAGAAATATTCAAACACAAAGAGTCTCCCCAAACCAACCAAGATATTCTGAACATCCACCAGGCTTGAATGCAAAAACTTCTTTGCTTCCTGCAAAGAACTCTGGTTTCTCAGCTGGCTTTTATCTCTTAAGGGAGGGGCCATTACGTTGAAGCCGTTCTCCTGAGTCACCCATGCTGCTGCAGCTGCTCTTTCCATCGAGCAGCCCTGCGTGCACGTGCACTGGGCACAGGCTCCTCAGGGACCTCTTCATCACTGCTGCCAGCCTCCACAATCTCTGAAGCAGCATTCCACTACCTGATGGTCCTGGCCCCATCCCTGCATCACATCTGAGTCCTTGCTCTCCAAGACCTCAGCTGTCCACACCTGCTGCCAGCGAACCACAACACAGTCCCTACTCACAGTCACTCATGCCCTAGTCACTTCCCATCTTGACTATTGCAACATGCTCTACATGGGATTGTCCTTGAAGAGCATCCAAAAGTTCCAGTTGGTGTAAAATGCAGTGGCCTGCATGGTTTTGTGCAAACCCCAGTGTGGACGTGTATCACCTCTCTGGCGGGAGCTGCATTGATTGCCGATTTGCTTCCGGGTGCAATTCAAGGTGCTGGTTGTCACCTTTAAAGTACTTCATGGCTTGGGACTAGGTTATCTGAGGGACTGTCTCTTGCTGGTCACATCTACCTGACCCATCAGAGTGGGGAGGCAGGGAATGTTGTGGATCTCATCGCCGAGGGAGATATACCTGATGGGACCCAGAAGAAGAGTCTCTTCTCCATGGTGGCTCCCTCTCTCTGGAACATCATTTCCCCAAAGATTAGAACAGCACCCACTCTAATACTGTTCCAGAAGATGCTGAAGACCTGGTTCTGCCAGCAGGCCTAGGGAACCCAGAGTGGGATGGAGCCCATTAAATATGTGATCTGCTGTCACCAGAGTGTGGGGTGGAAGGTGGGGGTCATTTTGTTATATTGTATGATATTATTTTATTTAATTATTTTTGTTAGTTTTTATTGTTTTAAATGTGGTTTTATATTCTGTAAGCCGCAATGTGTTGACCCAGGGCGTGGCACGAAGGCAATACAGTCAAATAATAAGTAGGAGTCCCTTTATTTGCTCCAACTTTGCCACAATATCCTGGTTACCTTCTGGCTGGAAAAAAAACTCTCCCAGGAACAGCCTTTGGTTGCAGAGATTCAAGTCCAAAACGTTGTCAACAAAAACTGGAACTATAAGTCCAATCAAGGCAAGATGAGGTAATTAGTCCGGCAGGGCAAGAGAAGGATATTCCAGAAGTGAAGGAATGGCAGTAATTCAATCCAGTTGGGAGGATGCCAGGAATGCAGATAACCAAAGTCAACATAAGATAAACTCATATTTGTTCCCAGCAGACGCCGCTCTCTGCTTGCATCTCTTTTAAACTCTTCCCAGGTGTGCTTAATGAAGGGAATCAGGGCCCTTTCCTGCCCCATAACCCATGCAACCCATGTGGCTCTC
The DNA here is from genome assembly GCF_049901735.1 of Notechis scutatus. Taxonomy (NCBI): domain Eukaryota; kingdom Metazoa; phylum Chordata; class Lepidosauria; order Squamata; family Elapidae; genus Notechis; species Notechis scutatus. The sequence goes on from NC_142025.1 coordinate 64,534,758, forward strand.
TTCTCTGTTCCTCCCTGCTGAGGGAGGAATGAAGAGGGAGTGGACCTCTGAACTCCCTCTAGCTTGTTCTACCTCTTCCCTGCTCTACCTATCCAGACTTTGCCCTTCCCCAGTTTCCTCCACAGCCAATGGAGCCACACTCCCGCTTCCTGTCAGCTGTTTGTCTTCAGATTCAGATTCAGATTCAGATTCTGACTCTGACAGGGGCATGACACACCTTGAGTTGCCATGAGCGAATAGGCAGCAATATAAATTCAATAAATAAATAAATAAAACAAATGCCAAGGAAGCCTTGGTGGGTTACAAACCCAGTAGTGCATATATACCTGTGTTTCCCTGAAAAAAGACTGGTTCTTATTTTCTTTTGGAACCCAAAGTAAGCGCTAGGGTGGAGCTTCCCCATGTACCGACTTATCTCAGAGTCCACACAGTCAGAGCATCCATGCCTCAACACCTGCCTCACCTTGCAGCTATTGCACTAGCACACCACTAGGCCTTCCTTGCACTAGCACACCACTGAGTTCCTGCTGCACATGGGTGCTACTGCTGCTGCTGCTGTGAGGCAGATGTTGGGACATGGATGGCTTGGTTGCGGGGGCCCTGAGGTAAACCATTATGAGACACGTTGGGCAGGACCACCACCCCAATTCACCTCTTGCTGACAGCACCACTTGCAACCAGACAGAATGGGGAAATGGCTGGCTGCACAGGCTCATAAATAAGGATTATTTTGGGGGGGATAGGGCTTATATTAGGCACACACATTAAAAATATGCTGGATCTTATTTTTGGGGTAGATATTTTTTCGGGGAAACGGTATTACCTTTGTAGTTTTCTGCAGATGTTGACAAGTACACTCTGAAAGTCTCAGTCTCCTAGACAGGATTTCTGCCATTCTATAGGATGTCTCTCTTCCCTTTCCAAAAATCCAAAAGCAAGATCATGTTGGACTCTAGTGGATATTTTTGTTCCTTTTGAATTGATCTTCTGTTGGATAGGTAGGTGTTGTGGCCAGCCAGTGGAGCTGGCAGCAGATTTGTACAGTGAGGAGGTTGCGGAGGAACAATGGGCCAGTCTTGGAGTCTGGGGAAGGCTCTGATGAGTGCTCTGCGTCGGATGCAGAGATGGGACCAGGGCCGTCTGGCAGTTAGCTGCCTTTGGAGATAGACATCAATGAGGCAGAAGAACAACTGCAGCCTATTCCCACTGTGTGCATGCGCAGAGCTGCCAGACAAAGGGAACAGCTAAGGAACAAGGGTCGAGTTTGGAGTAAAGCCACAGGTGGACGGTGAATGGACCCTCCCATAGGGAATAAAAGAGTATCAAAAGGGGAGTGGGGTTTTGCAGGAGACAATTAGTTCATTTGGGTGAAGATCTGTTCCTGCATTGTTGCCAAGTATTGTCTACTACAGTGTGGCATCTAAAAGATATTGGCCTGGTGACTCTCCAAGCCTGATAAAGGTCTGTAATTGTGAAGTATCTTGAAAGACTGTTGGCTGGGACTTTGCTGGAGAGGAATTCACTGTAAACTAAATAAGAGGGGTTTATTGGGCCAAGGAGTTGGCTTCATGCTGTTGGGTAACCTAGGTCAGAACAGTAGGGCTGTCCAGGGGAGCAGGAGCTCCCCCATCAGTTAAAGTCCTGCAGACAGGTAGGACCTGTAGTCCTTATTGATTCAGGCAGCAGGGCTAAACCCAACATCAGTGGTGGGGATATAGGCAGTGGCTGGGACAAGCACTACCATTATAGGGAAAGCCATTGGTGGGAGGAAAGTCACTGGTAGGAGCAACTTATTTATTGCTGTATGTGGAGAAAGGCTCAAATTGGAGTGACCTTAATGGTCATCCTATCCCTGTGACCTGCCTGCTTCCTGCCTTTCCATTCCAGAGTGAGGATGGGTCAGACTGGCTGTTTCACCTCGTACCCTTTGGAAATTTTCTAGCATTTGGCACTTTCTGGTTTGTGTCAATTTTTTGGTGCATTGCTGGGGCTGTTGAGGAAGGAAATCTGTGACTTATTTCCTGGCCTCTTTGTGTTCATACCAGACTGCAGAATTCTGTCCAACTCATGTGCAGTTTCTTCTGGATCTCCCAGAGCTTTCTCTCCTCAAGACAACTCATCCCGAGACTCAGTTTGCTTAACAATTCATAAAGTCAGTTAATCATCTGCAATTGGTAGTGCTGGTTTTGCAGTCATTGCAGTCATATGACATCATACTTTATGACCATTAACAATTGAAATTCCAGACTCAATTGTAGTCATAGGTCAAGGATTACATATATATGTAATGTACAGTATGTGAAAATTGAAACAGAAAAGCCAATAATCATTATTCCAAGTGTGTATTATTCACAAAAAATAATTAACTTTAAGTGTACCTAGCAGTACACAGGATTGCAAAACTGCTCCTTAAAATTAAGTTATTTTTGATGTGGGGTTTTGTTTTGTTTTGTTTGGTATGTGGGGTTGTTTATATTGGTGCCTAGTGAGTAGGAATTATATATGATGGCTTTTCTTTGTTGTAAGTATTATAAGCTACCTAGACTTGCTTGTTTGAGATTAGAAGCTATTTCAATAGATACACTATAACAAATAATACATATAGCTATTTTCAATAACTAAAAGGAAAAGCAAATGGTATTTCCTTCATGGTGGACATCGAAAAAAACACCTCTCTTACTCCCTACATCCCTCCCTCCCTCCGTGTGTGTGTGTGTGTGTGTGTGTTGTATTGAAAGATTTTGTCAGCTTGGAAGCCATTTTTCTTTGAGGGTTCTGGACTGCCACATTCAGTGCCTGGGAATTTGGGAGGGGGACTTCAAGGAGCTGTGGAAAATTAGCCACAACAACAATACTTTCTCAGAGAGTCAAGGACATGTTACCTACACCTGGAGGGGAGTGCCTGGGGATAGTTTCCAGTTGGAATGAAGTAATGATTGGACCATGTGATGAACTATTGGATGCAGGGGTTGGATTTTGGATTCTCTTTGGGCTAAGGAAAACCCAGAAATCTTAGATTTGGGCTTTCCTTAAATGTGCCAATATGACATCTCTAATAAAATGGATCTTTGAGAAGATGACAGTCTTGGAGTCTTTAATTTGGAGGTTGTTACTTGGAATGCTGACATTAACCCGAATCTTTAAATATTCAACCAGCTTCCCGAGGACCGGGAGCTGTCCAGGGTCCTGAGTCCTGAACACCGACCTGCTGATGGGCGGCATGAAGATTCAGGGAAGATGACAAATTTCATGTTGTAACTGGGTTTTTAATCAGTTTTTATACCAAATATTCAGACAAATTATAGCAGATAGAGGAAGGTAGATGAAAAGAGCCAACCGTGTCTGGACAAAAAGAACATGCATTCATGTACCATTAAATACTGGTTTTATTTTGCTAGCCAGCTAGGCAAAGCTCATCAGAAGATTGGATTCAGTTAAAAGATGGTAGATGGGTAAATGATTGATAATCCAGCTAAATAATGATGTGCATGAGCACATGATCCCCCTGCCACCCCCTTAGTTGCACTGCGCATGATGCATGCCTCCCAGCTGATTTTTCAGCCTCATTTGAGTTTTTTCGCCTCCCAGAGGCTTGAGGGAGCTCAGCCTTTGGAGGCCAAAAAAATGGACCTTTTTCATCACTTCCGGTATTTCTGGAAATACCGGAAGTGACAAAATAGGCCTGTTTTTTGGCCTCCAAAGGCTGCAGAGGCTTTCCTTGAGCCTCTGGGAGGCCGGAAAAGGCCTCAAACGGGCCGAAAATCAGTTGGGAAATGCGCACGCAGCAGTGCGAGTAAGTTTGGCTGGGACTCGCCTGCTCAAGACAAATGGCTCTCTGCGTACACCTGTGGCACGTGTGCCATAGGTTTGCCATCACAGAGATAGAATAAAGCTGTTAACATAAAAATATAACGTTCACAAAAAAGTGAAAGAAATATGACAAGAAAAAATATCATTATAACAACAGTTAACAATTCTATATGTACTTGTCTAAATATTATTTAATAAGTACATATTACTATCACATGTATACAGCTATCTTTTTAACCTACTGTATTCCATATAAATCAGTCCTCTATTTCATTATACTTGTCTATTATTCAAAGTCTACATCTATAGGCAATACTGTCATAAGTCACAAAAGTTTTCAATCCATTGAATAAATGGAGTAATACATTTATTTTTTCAAAGCTGCAATGTCAGCTGCTTAGTCATACAGCATGGAGAATTTAAGTATTAAGTATAATTCAAAAGAATATTATCCTTTGAAAATTTACCTTTTGTTGCACAATCATATTCATATAATTCATTACTTTTTCCCCAGAAGCATGGTAAGCATGGGATATTGTAGAAACATCTGTTTTGTTTTGTTTGAAAAAAGCATTATGCTTATTATATCTCCAACAAAATACTGTTTTGATATATTTTTCTATACAAACATAATGGAGTCCAATAAATTTTAAATATCTTGTATAAATAGTAATTTGAATTTAATTAACACTCTTTCATTAGAAATTAATATACTCTCCTATTACCTAGGCAATCTAGAACTTCTAACTCTTCATTCCACTCATTTCTTAAGATCTGCAGATCACATTGATTTTTTGATAACAAAAACCTATTAAAATGAATAGGATTCTTTGTACTCTTAAAGGAATTAACAAGGATTTAACAAATCGTTTAAGTATCTCAGATGTCCCAGAAGCTGCAATGCTGCAGGTCCAAATTGTGTTGTTAATAAATGTTATTATTGTAAATATTGCCATTGGTTTATATTGGTTTATATCTGGTAGATCAGGGGTGTCAAACGCAATTTCTTTGAGGGCTGCATCAGGGTTATGTTTGACTTGGAGGGCTGTGGTCATAGTGGACATTGCTGGGACAGGGAGAGCCATGGTGGGCGGAGGAGGTACAAGAGTGCGACTCGACAGTCAGTCCCCTACCCCCCCAGCCGAAGACTAGAATAAAAATGAACTGCTTCCACCCGACATTCCCCAACCAGGAGTTCCCCCTGCTGGCAAGGATGAGAGGCACTGCATCTGTCCTCTGCAGGGGCACCAGTTTTGGGGGTCTATGATAGATTGTGGCTGCTTTTTTATTTCTTCTTTTGGGAGAAAAATCCAGACAAACACAACCATCTGAGTAACACAAATTATTGCTTTGTTTCCAATATTAATTAGCTGACTTTCCCTCTCTTCTTCTACCACCAAGGAAACTCTTCCAATGTTTTTCATGTTGCTTAAGGGGGAAGGGGAGTCTGCCGGTGAGAGTCTGGGGACGACACTGTGGGAAAGGCAGAAGGTGAAGGAAGGAGCCAAAGGATCTGCAGGGAAAAATTAACCCCAAAGGCTTTTCTTAGGATTTAGGTGAGAGGCAAAACCCAACAAACTAAAAACTTGAATTAAAACTAACTTCCAGCTAACTGGCAGTCAGGAAACTTACATGCAGGGAAAAAGATTCATAAAGGCCAGATTCCTGATGTCATTTTCTCCATGTAGGGTGTTTCTTCTCTTCTGCTACCTCAGTCTGACTCTGGGATAACCTCAGAAAGTTTGACACTGCTAAATGAGAGACCTGCAGCAGAGTGCTGCAGGAGGGCTCATGGAGGCCTTGCGGGGCCTGTTTTTGGCCAGTAGAGTGCTGCTGGAGGCCAGGGAGGCCAAAAACAGGCACATGGCCCCATGGCCTGTTTTGGCTGGCAGAGGCACCATGGGCAGTCCTTTGATATTTCCAGGCCAGTACCGCAGGCCAGATTTAAGCATCTTGAGTTTGTCACCCCTGTGGTCGATGTTATTAAAAATTAATCTTGATCATCTCTCAGTTGCTCCAAAGTCAATACCTTCACTTCTATCCAATTTTTCCATATCATCATCTTTCCCCCAATTTTTAAAGTCAATTTTGTATGGGGAAAAGTATCAGTTTCTTTTATTAGATATTGCATTCTGTAATCTTGTTAGTACATTTAGATCTTAATGCTATCCACTCAACCAAAGGTGCTATATACAAAGGTGCTATGTGCCGTATTTTTTGGACTATAAGATGCAATTCCCCCCCTCAAAAAGTGGGTGGAAATGTCTTTGTGCCTTATAGTGAATATGGGCCCATTTTTGGCCTCCAGAGGCCTCCATGGGTCCCCTTTTTGTCCTCCCCAGTGTCCAGAAGCAGGCCAGTTTTTGGCTTCCCAAAACTTCCATGTGTCCTGTTTTTGCCCTCCCCAGCATCCAGATTCTGGGGAGAGCAAAAATGGGACCCGCAGAGGCCTCCTGAGATTAAAAAAAGGCCCTGTTTTTTGGCCTGCAGAGTGCTTCTGGAAACTGGGGAGGGCAAAAACAGGACCCGCAGAGGCCTCCAGAGGCTAAAAATGGACCCAATTTTGACCTACAGAATGCTTCTGGATTCTGGGGAGGGCAAAAATGGGACCCGTGGAGGCAAATAACTATTTTGTTCTTGTTTTCCTCCTCTAAATCAAAGTGCGTTTTATGGTCCAGTGCGTCTTTTGGTCTGAAAAATATGGTATATCCCAAGGTTGACCAAATCACAAAAAATAACACCAATTGTTGGCTTCCAATATTTAATATTTGAAATAGGCAATATCATACTACAGTTTCAGATTCAGAAAACAGAATCTTCTTTCATTAATTGATACTTGCATTTTTGTAAGAATATCTATTTTTGTGAAGGAAAAATGTCTAGTATCTTTGAGGATTATACTGGAACAACTCCAAGTTTTTGTTGCATACAATATATTGTTACATAGAACTGAATTTCAAAAACATTGCAGCAAGTTGTGGCAGTATTCCTTTTAATAATCATTTTACATTTTGACTTGAAATCTAAACTATACAGTTTTCAATATTTTGACATTTGTCAATGTTGTTTATTTGCCTTTGAACTTTTTTTATCATTGAAAAATAACCAAACTATTTCTAAGAATCAACATTTAACAAGCTTTTAATTACAAATATATAGTTGCATTTTTATATACAGCTCTGTGTTATAAATGTTAATCTGATATGAACTATTTAATGTGCTTAATCTATTGCAGATGTAACATTAAATTATTTCGGTACAGTTGGCATTCCTTAGTCTTCTTTTAGTATTGAGTCAATTTTAGCCAACTGTTCAAGGATATGTTATCCTTAATTTGTCTCTTAGGTAAAGAGCCATTTTTATCTGAGTGTATAAGCTGATTTAAAACTCCCTTTAGTCTTTCTGCTATAATTGATGCAAAAATTTTATAATCTGCATTCAATAACGATATCAGTCTATAATTTTTAATCTGTTGTAAGTCTGAATCTTCTTTTGGTATGAGAGTAATATATGCTTCCATCCATGAGTTGGGTATAAATACTTCCAACATTACGTTACTTAAAGAGTCTTGTAGATCTTCATATAGTTTTGCTGATAGTCTATCCGGTCCTGGTGTTTTGCCATTCTTTTGTCTTTTAATTGCTTCTGTTAATTCCATCATTGTTATTCTCTCTCCTTTAACTGTTTCTGGTACTGTTGGTAATTCTGCTTTTTGTAGGTATTGTTTTACTTTATCTTCTAAGATTGTCTCTTGATCGTATAATTTTTCATAGTATTTTTGGACTATTTTCATTTTATCTTCATTTTGATGGTGGTGTCTCTTCATTATCTATTAATTTCTGAATCAATTTCTTTTCTTTCTTTTTTTCCCATCTTTTTGGTTTGTTTGCATTTTCAAAGAAATTTTGCTTAACGTTTTTGATTTTTTGCACTAGTTCCTCTTTATCCATCAAATTCAGCTTATATTTTTAAAATTCCATTTGCTTTTTAATGTTCTTTTTTGGTGGGTTTTTCTGTAATTCTGTCATTCTAGTCTCTATATTCTTCTTAAAAATTGTGCTTATCTCTTATTTTTATTTCTCTTTCCCACATACGTTATCATTAATCCTTTAATATATATATATGCCTTTACACGGGGGTGGGATTCAATTTTTTTAATAACCAGTTCTATGGATGTGGCTTAATTTGTGGGTGTGGCTTAATGGCAATGTGACTGGGTGGGTGTGGCTCGGTGGTCATGTGACTGGGTGGTGTGGCTTGGTGATCACATGGCCATCTGGGTGAGGCTTGGTGGTCATGCGACTGGCAAATCAAATACAAGTGGTCCTCACTTAATGGCTGGTTGCTTAGCAAGTGTTCTAATTTAGGACTGACCTCCCCAGAGCTACTTGACCTGTTTTTGGAGTTTTGACACACACACACACACACACACACACTGTTCTAACCCTGCTGGAGCAAGGGGGTGGACTAGAAAATGATCTCCGAGATCCCTTGCAGGCCAGCCCTAGTTTGCTGTGCTATTTCAAAGAGTCTTCTGAAGCCAGGGTTTGTGTCCTTCCTTCCTTTTTTTCTCCCTCCCTTCCTCCTTCCATGTATCTATCTATCCATCCATATATCAGTGAATATCTAAGTGAATATCTCATTCACTTTCTTCTTTCTTTCTTTCTTTCTTTCTTTCTTTCTTTCTTTCTTTCTTTCTTTCTTTCTTTCTTTCTTTCTTTCTTTCTTTCTTTCTTTCTTTCTTTCTCTTCCTTCCTGTCCTTCCTTCCATCCCCTCTCTTTCTTTGTCTCTTTCTTTTCTTCTTTTCTCTTCCTTTCTCTCTCTCTTGTTCTTTCTTTCCCTTTTCTCTTTCTTTTATTTCTTGTCTCTTCTCTCTCTCTCTCTTTCTCTCTCTCTCTCCTTCCCTCCATTTCCCATTCACTTTCTCCTCCCTCCTTCCATCTTTCTTTCTCTCTCTCTTTCCCTCTCTGTTTCTCTCTTTCTTTCTGTCCCTTCCTTCCAGCTCCCTTTCTTTGTCTATCCCTTTTCTTCCTTTCTCTTCCTTTTTCTCTCCCTTTTTCTTTCTTTACTTTCTGGTCTGTTCCTTCTCTCTTTCTCTCTCTCTCTCCCTTTCTCTCTCTCTCTTTCTCTCTTTCCCTCTCTCTATATCCCTTCCCTAACCTATCTACCTATTTCCTGGCCTAATCTGTCAAAAGCCTGGGCTAATCCTGCATGCTGCCCGCTTTCCTTTCACCAGTCACATGCGTCACCTCATTTCCCCTTTCAGAAGCCTGACCCTTAATCTCTCTGTTTCCTCCCTTCTGAATGCCTCTTTTCATTGTCCCATGGCCATGACTTTACCTTCCTCCCATGGCTGGCTTCCAGGGAAGGCAAGCCAGGGCTGAGCCATTGTTGATGCTGGGCTCCCCATCAACCCACATTGCTCTTGTCATAAAAGCCTGCAGCCATTGTGTGTTTTTTTTTGGTGCATCTGGACTGCAGCCGAAAAAAAGACATGGTGTCAGGAGGCTTTTGGCAGTGAAAATTACCGACCTCTGGCTTTGCTTGCTCTGCTTCTCCAATGCATCTCCGTGGCTGCCATGTAAGGTCCACCCCATTGAGCCTGCTGCACCGGAGGGACTTGCCCAAGCAAGTCCAAGTGGAGTGATGCAGCAGTCAATGGGGTGAGTCTGCATGGCCAGCGCCTAGAATGTGGTGGTTGTGGCGCGTTGGAGAAGTGGAGTAAGCAAAGCCGGAGATCGGTAATTTTCACTGCAAGAAGCCTCCAGATGCCGCATCTTTTTTTCGGCTGGAATCCAGATGCACTGCAAAAAAAACACGGTGTGTCAGTCTGTGCTCCCTTCAAATCCCAAGAAAGAAATACTCAGACTCCATGGGTAGAGCAAAGTTATCCTTTTACTGGAAAATAAAGTGAAAGCTACAGATTTAATTCCGAATCTGAGAAATTGGCGGGCAGATCACATATACAAAGGAATGGAAATGCCCCCACCCCCAACGTCCAAAATACTCTTCCAATTAAAAGTTCTGAATATGATCATGTGGCCATCTCCAGGTGGTGATGAGGCTTCTGTCAGTTGACCTTGACATATTTTGATAAAAGTTCCCAGTTGCGCAAAAGGGGACAGAAGCTAGTCAAGAAATGGAAAGTTAAAGAAAGGAATCCCCCTCCCCTTGCTAACCACAGCAAAGGAATGCAAAACACCTCCAGCTTTCTTCCCCTCCAAGTTCCCCCCTCCCTCCGTTGCTAATGACAGCCGAAAGAAATAGATTGGTATAGCAGCAGAGAAGCAATAGTTAGAATGCAGAATATACATATTATGGAAGATATCTTGAGGCTGACATTCAGACCCCCTAGAAGAAGGACATTAGTCCCTGTAAGAAAAAATAGCATAAACATATGTTAACATTTGCATACACCTCTATGGTTTATCAGGGTATTTGGCATAAAAGTTCTTGAGCAGTGCAGGAGCCCTAATGTCTTTCTCATTAACCCATTCAGCATAGGATGGAGGAAAATGTTTCCAAGCTACCAGATATTGGATACGACCCCTCCATTTCGTAGAGTCTAGAATTTCTTTAATCTCGAAATGTTGTTCACCCTCAGTCAACAATGGTACGGGAGGATCACTCTGGGTCGGTCTCAAGGTACAGGTATGTTCAGGTTTTAACAAACTGACGTGAAAAAACAGATGAATACGACGAAGAGTCTTTGGTAAAGTCAACTGAACAGTCACAGGATTTACAATCCTCTCAATGGGGAAAGGCCCCACATACTTAGGACCCAACTTCTTCGATTTCTGGGTAGTCTGCAAATATTTAGTCGAGAGGAATACTTTGTCGCCCACTTGATAAGACTTCTGCGGGGCTCGCTTTCTATCAGCAAATTTCTTATGGGACTGGTGCGCCTCGTCCAAGGCTTTACGAACGACCGGCCAATTAAGTTGAAGTTGAGATATCCAGTCGCCCAACGATTGGACATTGGGTTTTTCACGAGGAAGTTCAGGTATGGGCACAAAATCTTGCCCCGTTGCCACTTTGAAAGGAGTAAACCCCGTACTGCTGTGGACAGAGTTATTATATGCCACCTCCGCAAAAGGCAGTAGATCCGCCCAGTTGTCTTGCTGATAGTTTATGTAACATCTGAGGTATTGCTCTAGCACCCTGTTAGTCCTCTCACAAGCCCCATTAGTTTGGGGATGGTGGGCGGAGCTTAAGCTCTGGGTGGAGCCTATTAACTTCAAAAATTCCCTCCAAAAGTTTGAGGTAAATTGGACCCCTCGATCAGAAACTACACGCTCAGGAACACCGTGCAACCTGTAGACATGTATAATGAACATTCTGGCCAACTACTTCGCCGAAGGAATCTTGGAGCAAGGGATAAAGTGGGCTTGTTTGGAGAACAAATCAGTCACCACCCAGATGACTGTGTGCCCAGCGCTTTCGGGTAGGTCTACTATAAAGTCCATGGAAATTTCCCTCCAAGGAGCAATTGGCCTAGCCACATCTTGCAACAGACCTGGTGGTTTACCAGGAGGCCTTTTTGCTGAAGCGCAAACTGGACAGCTGGCCACATAAGTCTCAATGTCCTTTTTCAACGAAGGCCACCAGAACTGCCGTTTCACCAAATGTAGGGTCTTCACAAACCCAAAATGACCAGCCACCTTGGAATCATGAGTTTGTTGTAACACTTGGCTTCTCAGGGTTTGAGGTACATACAATTTCGCACCTATCCAGGCTAGACCATCTCGGACGGTGCAGTTATTCGCATTTGCCAGGAACCACTCATCCGTTTTCAAAGCCTCCTTAAATCGTTCCATCAGGTCAGTGGACAGATCCCTCTCCTGGTTCCTCTTTTGCGCTCTGGTAACTACAGGGGCAGCCAGCTGTGTAGTGGACATGATTGGCCTTATCATTTCTTTACGGACACTGTTGTATTGAGGCATTCTAGACAAAGCATCTGCCATAAAAAATTTTCCCCCTGGGATATACTTCAAGGAGAAATTGAATCGCTTGAAGAACTGAGCCCACCTAACTTGCTTAGGGGATAGCTTCCGAGGCGTTTTTAAAACTTCCAGATTTTTATGATCAGTCCATACCTCAAATGGGTGCTTCGCTCCTTCCAGAAAATGCCTACAAGCTAGTAAGGCCCAATGGACTGCAAAAGCTTCCTTCTCCCAAACGGCCCATCTCCTTTCAGTGTCAGTCAATTTACGGGAGGTGTAAGCGCACGGTTGTAATGTCCCCTTCTCGTTTAATTGAAGTAAGACCGCCCCCACCGCCACATCGCTCGCATCAGCTTGGATCACGAAAGGGGCGTCCATGTCTGGGTGTTTCAGTACTGGTTCTGCAGCAAAAAGTCTTTTAAGCTTTTCGAATGCGGCTTGGCACTCCATGGTCCAATTCAACGGTTGGCTGGGCTTTGGTTTCGATTCCCCCTTTGTCTTCAGGAGGTTGGTGATGGGCATGGCTATTTTAGCAAAAGACGGGATGAATTGCTGATAAGTTAGCAAATCCAAGGAAACTTTGAAGCTGTTTTCGGGTTCTCGGGCCCAGTCCAATACGGCTCGCACTTTCTCTGGGTCCATCTCAATGCCCTCGGGTGAGATACGATATCCCAAGTAGTCGATTTTTTCTTGATGGAACTCACATTTGGATAGTTTAGCGTACAGTTTGGCGGCCCTCAGTTTGTGCAGCATGGAGCGTACCAGTTTCACATGTTCATCTCTAGTCTCGGTGTAGATAAGAATATCATCAAGGTAGACCAGAACCCCCTTGTATAAATGTTCGTGGAGCACTTGATTGATCATTTGCATGAAAATAGCAGGTGCCCCCTGTAGGCCGAAAGGGAGAACATTGAACTGGAAACAACCCATCGGGCAGTTGAACGCAGTCTTCCACTCGTCTCCCTCTTTAATTCGGATTTGGTAGTATGCCTCCCTCAAGTCCAATTTTGTGAAAATCTTCCCTTTTGCCAGATGGGCTAACATGTCCTTCATCAGAGGGAGGGGGTACACGTTCTCCACGGACACTGCGTTCAGGTTTCTATAGTCCACTACCAAGCGTTTGGAGTCATCTTTCTTCTCGCGGAACATCACAGGCCGCTCGAGGTCTGGCGGGTTTGATGAAACCATGTTTCAAGTTCTTGTCGATAAACGCTCTCAGTTCCTCGAGCTCCCCCGGCATCATCGAATACAGCTTCGGTTTCGGGAGCATCACCCCCGGTAGAAATTCAATACTACAATCGGTTGACCGATGAGGGGGGAGCTCGTCGGAGGCCTCTTCGCTAAACACCTCTCTTAAGTCCCAGTACTCTTTCGGGATTTTCTCCTCCCCCTCCACGGGTTCGGCACCTGCGGAAGCTGTCTCAGCCGGAACCTGGAGCTTCGGATGGGATTTCTCCTCCCCTTCTGGGTAGGGTTGCTCCTCCTTCCGGTGGCCGATCGGTGCGGATACGTATCCACCCCTCTCTCCAGTTCACATGGGGATTCCACTTCCGAAGCCAGGGCAATCCCAATATTAGAGGCTGTTCCATCCCAGGGGCCACAATAAAACACAGGGTCTCGCGGTGGGATCCCATTGTCATCTCTAGGAGCTCCGTTATAAAATGTGCGGGGCAACCTCCCGCCTCAGATCCATCCAGTTGGCAGAAAGATATGGGCGTTCTTAAAGTTCTCAGTCCGATGCCCATACCCTTGACTACCTTCGTGTTAATTACGCACCTCGTGCACGCCGAGTCCAATAAGGCCAACATCTCTCCCTCGGTCCCTGAGGTGGGCACCCTTAATTTTATTGGGATGGTCATGGGCCCTTGGTTAGGACTTACCAGGACGTCATCTTCCGAGTCGGTCTCGCTCTCGTCGAGGGGGGTTGGAGGTCCCAGCTCCTCTCCCGCCAGAGGGGCGACCTCTACAACCTCTCTTATCTTCAGCCCGGTTTCGCGAGGCTTGGTTGGGGGGATTTTGGGCTTCCTCCCTGGGCATCGTGCTCTCTTTGGATCCGGCTTGGCCCGGTAATCCGCCATCTGGTGGCCCTCCTTCCCACAATGAAAACAGGCCGTGAATGTGACTCTTGCCATCACCCCTCCCTTTCGGGGGTTGGGGGTCTCTCGGAAATGTGGGGGGAGCGGTTTACTCCAGACGGGGCCCCCTCTGCGTCTGCTTCAGGTTAGATCTATGTCCACCTCTTCCGCCAGCAAGTACCATGACTGCAAATCATGTGGATCCCTTCTGGAGATGCACGTGTGGTATATATCTTCATTTAAGCCATCTTTGTAGGCTTCTACCAGGGCCCCCTGGGACCAGCCTCGGATGTGGTATGCCAGCTGCCTGAATTCTTGGGTGTAGTCAGCAACCGATCTCCCCCCTTGGATTAGAGTCTTCATTCTGATCCTGGCCCTTCTCTCTGCCAGAGGGTCCTCAAACCTCCTCCTCAGAGCAGTCATGAAAACATCGAGGCTCTGCAGTTGGGGGGAGTTTTCATTGTACAAAGTCACCACCCAGTCTGCTGCCATCCCTTCCAGGGTTCTGGTAACATCTCACTTTGGCTGCTTCAAAGGTGAACTCCCTTTCAAATTCTGCCATATAGCTCCCGACTTGTACCAGGAAAAAGCCCAAATCCCTGGGATTTCCTCCAAACTTCACATCTAACGGAGGCAGGTGGCGTCTTCCAGGAACCACACCTATTGCTGGGGCTCCCCGGGCGGCGGCGGGCGGCTGCGCTGGCACAGGCTGGGCTAGGGGGGTGGGGGTAGCTCGACTTCCCCGGGCTGAACTCGCTCCCCTTTCCCCCTCATACCTTGGAGCCGTGCCGGGCTTCTCAGAAACGTCCATAAGGAACTTCCCGGCTTGATCCAGCCTGCATTCCATCTCCTCCCTCTCTTGCCACAGCCGTTCCCTCGCACCTCTTCGACTTACAGTGATCCCAGGAGGAGGGGGGTCTTCAGGGTCTCTCCAACCAACCCCCAACGACCATCTGGGCATCTCAGCTGGGGTTTCTTCCAGAGTCAGGTCGGCCAGCAAGTCAGCAGCCGGCATCTCTGGTAGCAGCATCGACTGCCCCCCCCCGCAGCTCCCTGGTCATCTTTATCGCTGGCTGGAGACGACATGGGATGAAACCCCCTCGGAAGAAAAGTTGATATTTTCTCCGGGTGGGTTGATAAAGAGATTCGGAATAATGTCAATCTGTGCTCCCTTCAAATCATAAGAAAGAAATACTCAGACTCCATGGGTAGAGCAAAGTTATCCTTTTACTGGAAAATAAAGTGAAAGCTACAGATTTAATTCCGAATCTGAGAAATTGGTGGGCAGATCACATATACAAAGGAATGGAAATGCTCCCACCCCCAACGTCCAAAATACTCTTCCAATTAAAAGTTCTGAATATGATCATGTGGCCATCTCCAGGTGGTGATGAGGCTTCTGTCAGTTGACCTTGACATATTTTGATAAAAGTTCGCAGTTGCGCAAAAGGGGACAGAAGCTAGCCAAGAAATGGAAAGTTAAAGAAAGGAATCCCCTCCCCTTGCTAACCACAGCAAAGGAATGCAAAACACCTCCAGCTTTCTTTCCCTCCAAGTTCCCCCCTCCCTCCGTTGCTAATGACAGCCGAAAGAAATAGATTGGTATAGCAGCAGAGAAGCAATAGTTAGGATGCAGAATATACATATTATGGAAGATATCTTGAGGCTGACACGGTGGCTGCAGGCATTTGTGACAAGGGCAACAAGAAGCCTCCAGATGCTGCATCTTTTTGCCACTTCTTTGCTGGCCGGAACCGAGCCAGGAGTGGCGGCTGGAGGATTCTCCTGCCAGCAAAGAGGTGTTGATTGAAGGCTTCTTGGCAGGGGGACGGGACACGGCAAGACTTGGAAGGCAGCTCCTGTGCCCTGCCTGTCCCTTTTGGTCCCTCCCTCCGCATTGAAGTATCTTAAAGGGACAGGCTGGGGCGGCTGCCTTCCGAGCAGCAGCAGAGAGAAGTGAAGGAAGGCAGAAAAGTTCACCCAAGTCTTCTCCTTCTCAGGCATACACTCACAGTGCCACACAGAATTGCCTACACGCCATCTCCTCATAGAAGGTCCTTTCTGCGAGGAGATGGCGCGTGGGCTACCAGCTCAGTTCCGGCTGGCAAAGAAACAACAGCTGGGACTCACTTCCTGTTCTTTGCCCCGGGGTGCACCTCATTGCCTGCTGTGCCAGAGTGGAGGTGCAGGCTGGCAGGGAGCCCAGCAGCTCTCAGCCCTGACTTGCCTTCCCTAATGCTATGCCACCCAGACAATGCAGGCCAGGGCAGCATAGCATCGCTCCCTGGTCGCAACCCCCTCCTAGCAGGCAAGGCCCAGCATCTGCAGAGAATCCAGGGAGGACACAAGCAGCAACAGGTCAACCCTGGCTCTCCTTCCTCTCGGCCACCAGCAAGCCAGGCAAGTAGGGGGGAAGCTTGCTAGGCCACAAGTGCCACATGGACCCATGGTGCTGGTGGCTAAGCAAGCCAGGCAAATAGGGGGGTGGGGATGGGAAGCTTGCTAGGCCACGATTGCCACATGGAACCGTGGTGCTGGTGGCTAAGCAAGCCAGGTAAGTGGGGAGAAGCTTGCTAGGAAACAAGTGCTGAGGGCAGTGGCAGCATGGTGGTGGTGGTCTAGGCCGGCCTGGGAGTCAGGACTCAGCCAGGGCTTGTGGCAGCGGTAGCGGTGAGGGCGAGGATGGCAGTGGCGGCGTGGTAGTGGAGGCCTAGGCTGGCCCAGGAGTCGGGACTCAACTGGGGCTGGCAGCAGCAGCGGCATGTAGGTGACTGGGGCTTGCAAAGCCTCACTCACCTAGGGAGATCAGATGGTGGAAGCCTGGCCTGCTGGCTGGCTGCTGCTGCTAGAAGTGATGGTGGCAGGCAGGAAAATGTGGGAAGCAATGTAGCGCACATGTGCTATAAAGAGTGACTGGGTGGGGCGGGCTGGGGAAGAATGTGGTCAGTAATTGTTGTGCATGCACGCGATGTCGCACATGCACAATAAGGACTGACTGGGCAGGGAACAGAGGAGCAGGCAGAGAGGGGCGGGGCCAGTCAGAAGCTTGTTTTGCCAGTTCTCCGAACTACCAGGAATTGTAACAACCAGTTCAACCGAACCAGTGCGAACCTGTAGAATCCCACCCGTGCCTTTATGTATCCCATAAGTTTTGTAGTGAAGTTTCTTTTCTGTTTTCTTTAAAGAAAAAATCTAATTCTTTTTCCATAAACTGAATATATTCTTTTTCTTTTAATATTGTTTGATTCATTGTCCATCTCAATTTCTTTTTCTGTCCTTTCCATATAGTTTTAATTGGACTGTGATCAGTCCATATGTTTGTTTCAATATTTATCTCTTGTATGTTGGATCTTAGCTCTGTTGATAGCAACATCATATCTATTCTAGACCAGGACATGTGTGTATTTGAATAAAATTTATATTGTTCTTTCTCTGGATAGGTCTCTCTTTCCATAGATCTTGAATGATTAGTTCTTCCACCATTTTAAAGAAAGCTTTTGGAAGTATTTTCCTTGGTTTCTTATTTGTTTTCCTAGTTTTATAGTCCAGTTTTCAGCCAACTATTGCATTATAATGTCCTACTATGCATATGTTTTGACACTCCAATTCTGTTATCTTCTTATGTAATTTATCATAAAAATCTTCTTGATCACTATTCAGTGCATATATTGCTACCAACAACACCTGCTTGCCATTCAACATTCTCTCCACCATCAAGATTCTTCCTTCTTCATCTATGAAGATTTATTTAGTGTTTATTCTCTCTGTTATATACATTACATTGCTATTCCTCTCTTACTTTGTTGTGCCAGTGAAGCATACAACTTCCCAATTTTAGGATGTTCCAATATCTTATATTGTTTTTTAATATGAATTTCTTGTAGACAAATTATATCCAGTTTTAGATTTTCTAGTTTACTAAAAATTCTTTTCCAGAGTTCAATCCATTTATATTAATTGACAGTAATTTTGTTTCTTCTTCCATGTTTTTACTTATAGGTAGGATTTGCTGTTCTAATCATCCTTGCCTCTTTTGGTTCTTTGGCCCTTGCTCCTTATCTTATGGTTTTTTCCTCCAAATCTCTTTCAACCTCTTTTTGTTGTATTTCCTTCTCTTGTGCAGTTTCTTCTTAGCTCCTTTTCCTCCCTCACTCTCTCTTCCTCCTATGGTCCCAAGTAATGATCATAAAATTGTTCTGCCTTCTCTATTCAGTCTAGTCTATGTCTCTTACCAATATTCCCTCTGGTATCAGCCATCTAAAGTTCACTGCATTTTTAATTAAAGTTTTTGTCAAAAACTGATATTCCTTCCTTAAATCTCTAACTCTTCTTGGGATTTGTTTTAGGACCACTATCTCTTTTCCTTTATATTTTAAGGGATCATATATTGATCTCTGCCTGATCTCTGTTTTTATTGCTTTTTTTGTAAAACTCAAGTGAACCTCTCTGGGGAGCTTGTTTCTCATTGCATATCTAGTATGTACTCTAAACATCCATCTCCTCCAAGATGTTTTTCCCTAGTTACCTCCAGGGCCCCTGCCAACAACTCTACTATTATCTCCGCTAGATTTTCTCCCTTTTCTTCTTCCACATTTTGAAATCTCAAATAAAAATCTGCCTTATCCATTTCTATATATATTTATATATGTATGTATGTATGTATGTATGTATGTATGTATGTGTGTGTGTATATATATATATATATATATATATATATATATATATATATATATATATATATATATATATATATATATATATATATAAATATATATAAATATATATAAATTTTTATTGGTTTTTAAGACAAACATAGACAGACAAAACATAAAAACATCAAGCCATCTTCCATATATACATACAGTGTGTTGGTTGGTTTACAAATTGTTTTGTGCTTCCATTTCGTAGTCTTCAATTACAATTACATTGTATATATTCTCATATTTTCAATCAAATATTAAGTACATTAATATCATTGTTAATCAATCATTTGACTATACTTTTACTCATTCATGTTTTATGAAATAATCCATATTTTACTTAATTTGTTTTATGACAGTTCATATTATCATCTCAAATCTATCCTAGAATCATTTTGTAGATATAATAAGAAAAGAATACATCTTTATATATTTATTATTTTCTAAGAATCTACATATTTCATTACCATGTTTTATTGTCTAACCATTGATAGAATAGATCCCAAATTTTATAAAATTGTTTATCATCTTGTTCTCTGATTTCAAATGTCAATCTACTCATTTCAGCACATTCCAATATTTTCTTAATGATTTCCTCCTGTAATGGTATTTTCTCATTTTTCCAATTTTTGGCAAATACAATCCTAGCCTCTGTTAATACATTTACAATCAGGTATTTCAATTCTTTACTATACATTTCAGGCAAAACTCCCAATAAAAATATCTCTGGTTTAAATATATATGCTTTTTTGTCATTTTTTCCAACCACGTGTGGATTTTAGTCCAATATTTTTTGGCATCCGCACAAGTCCACCACGTATGGTAATATGAGCCTGGTATCTGATGACATTTCCAACATTTTTTGGATTTGTTCTTCAACATTCTTGCTATTCTTGTCGTGGGAAAATGCCACCTGTAAAACTTATTACACAAATTTTCTTTATATGCTATTGACATTGTCATCTTATAATTTTGAGACCACCATTTTTGCCATTTCTCTAGATCAATCCCATATCCAAAATTCTTCCCCCAAGCAATCATAGTTTCTTTAACTTGTTCTTCTAGTTTAATTTCTAATAAATATCCATATAATTTTTTAATCACCTTTTCATCAGTATCTGTCAAAATCAGTCAGTTTATCATAGAAACCTTCTGTTTTAGAATCTTTGTCATACCTTGAATGTATTTGCGCATATGAAAATGAATTCATCTTTATACCTTGTTCCTCTAATTTTTGCATGGATTTAAGTTTACCCTTTTCATTCAATATTTCACCATATCTAACTGTTTGTTCTTTTTTATATATTATAGGATAAGAAAATGCTTCAATAGTCGATAGCCAGACTGGAATTTTCAAATAACATTGCCTTTTAGTCTTCTCCCAATTTAACCACAGAGACTCCCGTATATAATGTCTTCTAAAATACCCCTGTGTTTTAGTTCCTTTATACCATAGAAAAGGATGCCACCCCAACAACAGATCATGACCTTCTAATGTCAACAATCTAGTATTTCTTAATGTTATCCATTCCTTAACCCGCATCAAATTTGTAGCTTGGTAATATAACTCCCAATTAGGCAAACCAAATCCTCCTCTTATTCTGGCATCTTGCAAAAGTTTTAACTTTATTCTCGCTTTCTTACCTTGCCATATATATTTCAACACAATTTTATTTAAATCTTCAAAATAATCTTTTCCAAGCCTAACTGGAATTGTTTGGAACAAATATAAAATTCTGGGTAGTACATTCATCTTGATTGTTGATATTCTCCCTATTAATGACAGTTGTAAATTTCCCCATTCTCCAAATCTAACGCTATCTGCTGCTTAAGTTTGATATAATTATTCTCTTTTAGTGTACTACATCTTGCTGTCAAATGTATCCCCAAGTACTTAATCTTATTTGTGAGCTGAATTTTCAGTACATCCGTACATTCCTTTTGTCTTGATAGCATATTCTTTGTCAGGATTTTTTTTTATCTTTATTTATTTTCAAACCAGCCACCTTTCCATATACCTCTATCTTTTCTATCTATTTGCTGCTGTTTCTAGTGGGTCTTTTAAAATGAAGACCAAATCATCTGCGAATGCTTGCAACTTAAATTCTTCCTTTTTAATTTTCATCCCTTTTATATCCTTTTCTTCTCTAATATTTCTGTTTAACACTTCCAAGGTTAACACAAACAACAAAGTGGGCACCCTTTTCTTATATCAATAGAGTCTGTCAGTTCTCCTTCTATCATTACCTTTGCGGTTTGGTTAAGATATAGCTTCTATTGCTTGAATAAATTTTTTACCAAAGCCCATCTGTTCCAGCTGTAATAACATGAATCGCCAATTCACATTGTCAAATGCCTTCTGTGCATCTAGAAATATCAAAGCCATTTGTTTAGATTACTCTCATATTGTCTTTAATTTGTCTCTTTGGCAGAAATCCATTTTGATCAGGGTGGATAAAATAGTTTAAGTATTTTTTAAGTCTTTCTGCCAATATTGAAGGAAAAATTTTATAATCTGCATTTAGTAAGGAAATAGGTCTATAGTTCTTGATTTGTAATGGATCGGCCTCCTCTTTTGGGACAAGTGTAATATAAGCTTGATTTGTGTATCTTCTTATTTAACAAAGTTATGTTAAGTAACATTCATAACTTCTAGCAATGGAAGGTTCAACAATTCTTGTAGTGTTTTATAAAATTCTGTTGGAAATCCATCTGGGCCTGGTGCCTTTCCATTGTTTTGCTTCTTAAGTGCTTCAGTTAACTCCATCATCGTTATATTGTTTTCTAACATTGTTTCAATCTCTGTAGGTATCCGGGGTAGATTAGCATTCTGTATGTACTGTTTAACTCTTTCCTCATCAATATTATCTTGTGTGTATAGTTTCTCATAATAGTCTCGTATAATTTCCTTCTTCTCTTTACTACCATAGCAAACTTGGCCTTGGTCATCTATTAATTGCAATATTTTCCTTGATTCTTTCTCCTTTCTCAGTTTGTATGCTAACCATCTACCTGGTTTATTTGCATCTTCAAAATAGTTCTGTTTAGCACCTCTGATTTTCTGTGCTAGTTTTTCTTTTTCCATTAGTCCCATATTATGTTTAATTATATCCATTTTTAACTTAATATCCTTTTTCTGTGGCATTTTCTGTAGCTCTTTTTCAAGTCCTTTATATTAATCCTCTAATGCCTTAGAGGCTAGTCTTTTCATGGTATTTCTTTTCCTTGTATAGTCTATTATCAAGCCTCTGGCATATGCCTTCATTGTATCCCATACGTTCTGCATTGATGTATCTTCTTTTTTGTTTTCTCTAAAGAAGAAAGCCAGTTCTTTCTCCATCCACTGTATGAAGTCTTTTTCCTTTAATATAGTATTATTTAACGTCCATCTAGATCTTTTTCTTTGTCCTTTCCATTTAATTGTCATTGGATTGTGATCTGCCCAAGTACTTGTTTCAATATTTATTTCTTGAATATTAGCTAACAGTTCTGTTGACATCCATATCATATCTATTCTGGACCATGATAAATGTCTGTTTGAATAGAAGGTGTATTGATTAGTCTTAGCATTTCTTTCTTTCCATGTATCTTTTAAATTTATTTCATCTATCATTTTAAGAAAAGATTTAGGGAGAGTCTTTCTGTTTTGCTTTGTTGTTTTCTGTGCTGTATAGTCCAATTTATTATCTACAATTCCATTAAAGTCTCCCATCATAACTATATTAGCATAGTCCAGTTCAATTATTTTCATATGTAATTTTCTATAAAATTCTTCTTGATTGTCATTCGGGGTATAGATTGCAATCAGGAGTGTTTTCATATTATTGTCCATTATTTCCACCATTAGTAATCTTCCATCGTCATCGGTATAGATCAATTTCGCTGGGATAATATCTTTAATGTATAAAACCACTCCTCTTTTCTTGCATTGTGTCAAAGAAGTAAATATTTTCCCTAATTTTGGCTGTATCAGCAATTGTTCATGTTGCTTTTTAATATAGTACTTCTTGTAGGCAGATTATATCAAATTTTAATTTCTCTAATTTATGGAATGTTTTCCTTCTTTTAACAGCTGAGTTAAGTCCATTTATGTTAATTGTAATCAGTTTTTTCTCTTCCATGGTTATATTTTGTAGTTAAGTTTAGCAGCTCTCATAGATCTTGGTTCACGTTGTTCTTTGACTTCCACCTTTCCGCCTACTGCACCTTCTTCTTTTTCAGTCGCTATTTGGCAGTCCTCTTGGAATTCAATTAGTGACATTTCTTTTTCTGCCTCCTCCTCTTTCCCTCCCAAATATTCTGTATAAAATGATTCAGCTTTCTCAACTGAGTCAATTCTATGTCTCTGTTCCTGCCATGTGAACATTAAACCTTCTGGAATCAGCCATCTATAATTCACCTCTTTTTTAAGTAGCATTTTGGTCAGAAATCGTATTCTCTTCTCATCTCTCTCAATCTTCTGGGTACTTGTTTCAAGACCACAATCTCCTTGTCTTTATATTTCAATGTTTTCTCTCTTGCCACTTGCAATATTTGTGTTTTAATGGCTTTCTTTGTAAATCTGATGTGAACTTCTCTTGGTAAGGTATTTCTCATTGCATATCTTGTGAAGACTTGATAAACCTCGTCTATTCCATCTATCATCTTCTCTTTAGTTATTTCCAGAGCTTCAGCCAAAATTTCTACCATTATCTCAGCTAGGTTTTGTCCCTTTTCTTCCTCTATGTTTTGGAATCTGAGATAAAATTCTGATCTGTCCATCTCCCATCTCAACATCCCACCTTTATCTTGTTCAACCACAGTTAATCTGCTATCAATATCTCCAATCTTCTTATCTCTTTGTTTATCTTCTTCTTCAATTTTTTGGAATCTCTCATCATACTTCATCATAATTTGTTGAATGTTCTCCACCTTTTCATCAGTTTTTCCTGTTCTTTGTTCAATGTTCTCTATTCTCTTTTCAATATTCTCTGTTCTTATTTGTATATTTTGAATTCCTTGCATAATCATCTGTGGTGTCACTTTTTCCTGTTCTTTTTCTTGCTGTAACATCGTCTGTATTGAGCGTTGTCCTCCAGATGGTGAAGAGGAAGAAGTAAAAGTTGAGGAACCAGGTGCTGTTAGTTTCCTACTCATTTCAGACAATTCAAAATCTCCAGGTTCTTCTAGACCTTAATCCACTTGTGAAATAACCAATTGTAATTCCAAGTAAAAATAGTGAGAAAAAAGAAGCCAAATAATAACAATAATAATAAAAAAAAATATTCAAGTTCTTGTATACCTTAATCCAATCGATTGGTTAGATAGCAGTAAAAACTCAAAAATGGAAGAAAAGACCATAAACATACACACACACACAAAAATTGTTAAATCTTGGAACAGGCGGAAAAATAAAAAAATAAAAAACTAAAGAAGACAAAAGAAAAGTTCTTCAGGTTCTTCAACACCTTAATCCAATTTAAAAGTCTCAGGTATAAAAGGATGCATAACAAAAAAGAGAAAGCCACAAAAAAAACCCAATATTGAAGGTAAATAGAAAAAAAAATACAAGAGAGGGAGAGAGAAAAAAGAAAAGAGACTACTTCCTACAAAAAAGAAAAAGGAAGGAAATAATTAATACTAAAGCTTTTCCTTTAAAATAAAATGCAAACATAAAAATTAGACTTCAAAAACAAAAAGAAAGACAAAAACAAGTTCCAAAAGGCCAAAAGTCCAAATAGCTATTACAAAAAGTAAGCTAGTAAGGAGGGGGTTTGTTAAATAAGAAATAGCCCAGCTTAAAAAGAATAAAAAGAGCACACTGCACTTTGTTTGATTATCCAAGGCTCTTGTTATAACTCTCTTCTCCAGAGTCTTATCACCTTTTTTTTCTATAAACTTCAACACCAGACTCCAGCTATTGATAGAAACCCAGAAGAGCACCTGCAATAATACTCTCCCATGCTCTTCCCTCTATCTTATCAAACAGACAATGTCCTTGAAAAGAAGTCTCAGTTCTTTCTCAGCTTTGTCTGGTCAAGAAAAAAAAGAGATAGAATATTTCCAAGCCTCTAGTTGGCAGTGTTACAAAGTTTCTTCTGCTTTCACTTTTCCCCTCCTTTTCCAAACAAGATATAATAAAAATTAATTAAAAAGGGAAAAAGATATTAAAAAAAGATGACTAGAAGGGAGTCTAAAGCATAAAATATTATAAAGTCAAAAAGGAAAGAAAGAATAGGTGGAAGAAAAAAAAAACAGTCCAGTTTCAAAATCTAAAATCATGTGTAAAAAATCCAGCAATGAGAAAGAAAAATCAAAAAATATTACTTTGACTTCCTGTTTAAAATCGCCGTTTAATCACTTCTGTCAAAACTTTTACAGATTCTTTCTTTTCCTTAGGGTGTCCTTTCAAATCTTAAAATAAAGAAAAAATTCTCACCAAACCGGCACACTTTCTCTTTCGTTTCGGAGCTGTCCCAACTTCAGCAGCTTTAATGGCTGCCTCTTTGCCTCTGGCAAAAAGAGCTTCTCCTGGATCTACCAGGGCCGTCCAGGAGCAAAGATATTGGCAGCGATCTCAGACCTCCAAGATCTCATGCCGTATCGCCGCGACGCCAGCTCTGCCCTCCCTTATCCATTTCTAACGCGATAATTGTCCTTTCTTTGCTCCTATCTGCTTGTGTCAATCTATAGTCAAGTTCTCTCACTCTTTTTTTTTGTTGATTTAGCTCTCTCTTCTATTTTTTGTATACATTGTTCATTTTTTCCCATAATTTGTATACATTGTTCATTTTTTCCCATCATCTCTATTTTCCCTTCTGCTTTCTCTTTTTTCCTTTCTATTCTCCCTTCCATTTTCTCCATTCTTTCTTTCATATCCTCATGGAGTGCTTGTATCATATTTTAAAATTCTGCTTGCTTTTTCTTGCTGAAGTAGAGCATCCAAAGTTCTTTGGCCCACAGGGCTGAAGGGTGCTGAAGAAGATGCTGAGGATGGTGCAGAAGTTGGTTTCTTCATTTTAAAATATTTCAGTATTTATAATCCCCAGTTGTTGAAATTTATTTCCATTCTTATCCCAAGGAGCTATAATCCAAAACCCGCCTTGTTACTCTTTAAAGTTTTCTTTTTACTTCAAATTCTTCAAACCCTAATCTATTTTCACGTAGGAAAAGAGTTAATATAACAATAATTTATAATCCAAATAGGCCCACCACACCCATAAATTCCACCACCAGCAGATTTACATCCAAAGGGAGAGTTCACAGAGCAAAACAAGGAAACAAAAAAAGGAAAAAAAGATCGAAGCAGAAGGGAAGTATTCAGCCTCCGTTGACTTTATCTGTTGACTTTCATTTAAGTTGCAAGAGCTACACATTTTTCTTGAAAACAAAGTCTCACTATTCTGCTCTTTATTTTAATTCTTCAGTCAAAACAGCTCCTGAATTTTGTTCTCAGGCTTCAAGGCTATATTTATTAAACAGTATACTTTCCCCTTTGATTTTCACTTCTGCCTTTAGATGGCACTGTTGCCCTTCTTTCCCTTTTTATATGCTGTATACCCAGTGAAAGTTTTCAAGTTGCAAAGTGAAGTAGTAAAATATTAAGTATATTTAAAACAAAGTTCCATATAGTCTTTTATGTTATCCAAAAGTTCTAGGTTGGTATTCTATTCTATTTGAAATAGTCATCCAGCTTCTTAAATAAATTCTTTCAGTAAGTCCTTTAGGCAATTTCCTGTTCTAATTATGGCTCTTAACAGGTCTCCTCACAGCTTTTCTTCCAGAGGTGGAAAGCAAACCAAATCCACCTCCTTTTTTAGGCCTCACTTCGCCTTAATTATATTCCAGGGGGCTCTTTCTTCTCAATATTCAGTTCAATTCAGAGATATCTCACCCAGGTAGATCACACTGTCTTTTGCTTTCACTTTTTCCCTGGTGGCTGCCCCAGCTTCAGAACAGCTCACAATGGCTGTCTTCTCTGCTGCCAGATTGGAGAACCTTCTCCTGACCGACCAGAGAGTTTGCAGGCTCCCTGCGATTGATGGAGAGTGCTCTCTACGATCCTCACCCCTTTGAGGCAATTTGGGTCTGTTAGAACCCTTCTGACAGCTGGATATTGATGGTCCCCACAGAGCTCTCTGAGGCACGTTGTGTTACCATGGCATCAGCCCCGCCCCCTCCAGGTGATTGCACTTTTAATGCTGAACAAAACAGCCACTTTTTATGATAGTTTTGAAAATTGGCTCTTGTTTTCTGCAAATTGTGCCTGTCAGGTTTTGAATAATAACGCCATAGAAAGCAGCTCTGAGGCAGGCAAGTTCCTCAAAGAACAATTTTATTGGAGATATCATATTGGCACAAACTGGTGAAAACCAACTCTGAAGGTTCCCACGGTTTTCACCTGATTAAAAAGTGAACATTCCCCCTTTCCTCAAATGATCAGTCACAATGTCCAATTGAGGTGCTGGCTGATCAATTGGCAACTGGACTCCTCCTCTTCCCCAGCCACCTGTTGGAATGTCCTTGATTCCCACAGGAAATTATTTTGTTTTGGCTACAAACCCCCTCTCTATCCCTTCTTCGCACTGTGGCAACTCTGAAGCCTCCAAAATGGCCACAATCAGATTCACTTCAGGGTTGACAATTGGAGAATTTAAGAGAAGAGAAGTTTCTGAAAAAGAAAAGAAACCACATGGAGGTTAATTAGTGTTCACTCACCACCCTCTTCTCCCCTTGGAGGTCCTTTTGGCTTTTGAGGGTACTTCTTGTGGAACTGCTTAACCAACCTGTCTGCTTTTACATCCCAGGTAATTCTTCCACTATACTAAGTACTGCAATTTCCCTTTGTACAGTCTGAAATTCAAAATTCTCTTGATCTCATAATGAGTCTTCCCTTGCACTATAATCAGTTTTGGGGCTGCCCAATCTACTGGCTTGAGCTGGAAACCTACCTCTGGCTTTAACAAGCTAATGTGAAAAAGTTAATGCACTTTCCCCAGCAGGTGGGGAAGTGTTACCAGTGCCCATCAGACTGTATATGAGCCTCTGTGGCACAGTGGTTAAAGTGCAGTACTGCAAGCTGGCAGTTCAAATCCCACCAGGCTCAAGGCTGACTTAGCCTTCCATCCTTCCGAGGTGAGTAAAATGAGGACCCAAGTTGTTGGGGGCAATATGCTGACTCTGTAGAGAGGGCTGTAAAGCACTATAAAGCGGTATATAAGTCTAAGTGTTATTGCTATATGCTTCTTTCTCCCACATGGCCCACCTCCTCTTTGTTTTGGTCAGTTTTTTTGGAGGGTAAGCACAGGGCTGCAAGTTGCCTTTTGGATTATTTTGGATTATTTTGGATTATTTTGGAAGAGGACTGTGTCACTGGCTACTTCACTGGCATTGGCTTAGATCATAAAGGGCTGTTCAGGTGTTTAAGGATCAGCTTTGTGGCAAACAGTCTTTTGAGCGTTTCAAATGCCCACTGTTGTTATAAGGTCCAGTCTAGATGTTGGCTTGGCTGAAGCTTCACTCCCCCCCCCCTTCAGTCTTTAACAGTTCAGTAATGGGCAGGGCAATTTCCACAAAGGAGGGAATGAACTGTCTGAAGCAGTTTGCAAATCCCAGGAAGCTTTGAAGCTGCTTGCGGGTGTGAGAGGGTTGCCAGTCCAAAACTGCTTGGACTTTGCCTAGGTCCATCGCTATGCCTTCACTTGATACCCAGTACCCCAAGTAGTCTAGGCTGGACTGGTGAAATTCGCACTTAGACAGCTATATAGATTGGCTGCAAGGAGTTTTTAAAGTACCTGGCATACAAGTTTAACATATTCCTCTGGGGCAGTGATGGTGAACTTTTTAGGGATCAAGTGGCAAACTGCAACCCAAAACCTACTTATTTATCACAAAATGCCAACACAGCAATTTAACCTGAATAATGAAGTTTTGTGAGAAATTTCAGTTACTCTTTTACAACTTGACTTCTCCCTGGTGGCACTGGATTTGTTTAACAGCACAACTCAGGAATGATGGGAGTATAGTGTAGTAGCTTCTGGACAGCCATCACATCCTTATTCCTTCCTTCCCTCCCTCCCTCCCTCCTTCCCTCCCTCCCTCCTCCTCTTATTTCACCTTCCTTTAATCCTGTATATTATGGTTTATTATTGGTAGTATTTATTAAAGAATGCTGTGTAGCTTAGAAGCTCTCAGCAAAAATAACAGCAGTTACTATTTGTGGCAGAAGCTATCCCAGGCTGTTATTTACACACACGCACGCACACACACACACACCTATTTTTATTCCACTTTCCCTGGGTCCTTAGGAAAGGAATGGCATCTTTTCCCCATCCCTGTCTTTAATATACCATAACTCTAACCCCCCCTCGCAGCCTTTTAGCTACATTGCTTCCCCCTCCCTTTAAAACGTGTCTAGGGAAGAAAATCGGGGAGAGGGAATCTAAGGGTGAGGGAAGAAGAGACCCAGGCAAATTCCCCTCTGAATAGCCTCCCACCCAGATTTTGACTGATTTAGTCTCCGATCCACCGATGAACAGCCCCCCCTGTTTTTCAACTCTGGACAGCTGGCCCTTTATTTATTGGGGGAAATTGGATTTTTATTGGGTCTTCCTCCTTCCCCATGCCAAAAGGAAAGCCACCCGGGCTTCTCCTAGAAGCCCCCTTCCCCCTGTTCCCTTCCCCCTACCCCCCACTCAATCCCACTTTGGGATAGGGGAATGCGTGCTGGAAATGTGAATTGGGGTGACGTCAGACATCTTACCCTCTGGTGCTTGACCTGCAACTCTCCATGCTGCTCCAAGCCTGGCTTGCCAAGAAGAGAGGAGCAACCCTGATGCCTCCATTGCCCCCCCCCCATGCCTCAGCCATCACTGCTCAGCTTCCTCAAAGGCATGGCACATTTCAAAAGTGGAAGCTCACATCTGGAGGTGCCAAACAGTGTCCTGCTGCGAGAGCCGACCAGGCCTCTCCACCATCTGACTCACCAATGGGGGCGCTTCTCCTGGGCCAGCCATCTCCTCCCACTGGGCTTTTGTGCTCAGCATTCAGCGGGGGAGAGGAGTGCTTCCCCATGCCACTCCCTTCTTTCTCTTGCCCCCACTGATGAGGGAGGAGGAAGGTGAGGCTTGGGGTATGGTCCTCACCCCACAAGATCTGCCCCTGTCATTCTCTCCCAGCCCTCTTTGTTGGTGACAACAGCAAATTCCACAATGAAGGCAGAATCCCGTTGCCCTGCAAAGCAAGTACAGGGGCACTTCACTCCCACTCTAAGGCTCCAGCCATTGCCATTGCTACAACAGGGCGAGAGCTGCTTCATCCCTCTACCATGACAAGGCCACAGGGAGCTGCAGCAGAGAGGTGAAAGAGTCGCATGGGTCGCATTGTGGCTCTGCATCGTAATGGGCTTCAGGAGAGGATGGAACCCCACTTTCCCCATTGGGAAGTGTGTGAATGAAAAAGTTCACTCAATCAATTCCAACTTTGTGAGATTTTTTCCTTTTGCGAGAAGTTGGAATTGATTGAGTGAAATGCGATGGAGAAACATGATTGGAGCTGGGCTGGGACAGAGAGGGCAACCATGCCATAGGTTCACCATGACAGCTCTAGGGTTTCAGTGAAGATGAGAATGTCATCTAAATATACAAGGACCCCTTTATACAGGTGTTCATGCAACACCTGATTAATTAGCTGCATAAATACCATGGTGGTTCCTTGGAGACCAAATAGCATCACTTTAAATTGAAAGCTGCCCAAGGAGCAGTTGAAGGCTGTCTCCCATTCATTTCCTTCTCCAATTCACACCTGATAGTACCCCTCTCACAGGTCTAGCTGTGAGAATACCTTTCCTTTTGCTAGGTGGGCTAACAGGTCCTTCATGAGGGGGATGGTAGGTATTTTCCAAACAAACTGGGTTTATTCCTCTAAAATCTATGCACAGCTTCATTGACCCAGTTTTTCTTTAAAGAGGACAGGGCAGCCACCCTGGATTTGGCCAGTTGTATGAATCCTCGGGCTAGGTTTGTGTTGATGTATTCTCTTAGCTCCCTGATCTCTTTAGAGGTCATGGAGTACATCTTTGGCTTGGGTACTTTCGCCTGGGTAAGAATTCTCTAGCATAGTCCATGGGGCAAGGGGATATTTAGCTTCTCTTAGCTAAATATCCCATTAGGTCCTGGTACTCCTTAGAGACTTGCGCCCGCAAGCAGCTCGGAGGTAGCTGTAGCTCTCTTGCTTCACTTAGCACTGTTCAGCCACTGGACAGCTCCCCTCACAGGGAGGAGGGATATGGCTTACTCTCAGTCTCATCTTCCAGTCGCCCCCTTCCCTTGGCCTGGCTGGATAAATGGGATGCCATTTATCCAGCCAGACCAGACCTAGAATCACTGCTTCGGTCATCTTTGGCGCCATTGGAAAATGATTGAACTCTCAGTCCAGCCCATTTCTAACTGTACAGGTTAAGTGATGAGCATGGCAGGGTCTCCCCCTATTAGTGACCCATCGACTTGCTCAAACCATATGGGTCAGGTCAATGTTTTCACTCTGATCCCTAACTCTGATCCCTAACTTTAGAACTGTGGGTAGGCTGATCAGGCTGATCAGGTAGCCCACTCTTGAAAAGATCAAATGCAAAAAGATAAAATGCATTTGCCTCTCTTTTTCTAAGTTTAGGGAACTATTTTATTTTTTTATTCACTGCTTTTAAAAAATTGTATATATAGCCAGAAATGGGTCATAATGTATCCAGACCAAATTTCCTTCAAATTATTATTTATAGATATTTTAAAGAGAAATGTCATATAAACCAGTGATCCCCAATCTTTCCAGCTCAGTGGACCAATGAAGGTAAAGGCAGCGGTGAGGGAAAAGGGGATGGTTTTGTGCGTGAGCATGTGCCACTTTCTCTTTTTTTTAATAAATATTTTTATTGTACATTTTATTTGTAGTACATCACATTTTCCACCTTGCAACAACAATATGAAGTTGTATCCCTTTTTAAGTGTCCTTTTTATGTCCTTTTTAAGTATACATAGTGTTACACACCCTGGTTACCAATATTCTCTTAATCATACATTTATAATCTCTTTAACTGCATATTGTTACATGTCATAGTTATAATCTTTATTTTCATACTGATATCATAAAATTATGTGTAATTGTCTCACTCTTTTCCTCTCTCTACTTCCCTCTCCTTCCTTCTCCTCCCTTTCCTCTCCTCTTCCTCTCCTCTCTCCTCTTTTCTACTTCCTTCTCCTTTTCTCTCTCCTACTCCTCTCCTCCTATCCATTTTCTTCTCTCCTTTCCCCCTCTCTCTTTCCTTCTCCTTTTCCCTAGACTTTTCTTCCTTCCTCGCCTCTCCTCCACCCTCCACTCTGCTTCCTTCTCTCACTTCATCTCTCCATTTCCCTTTCCTTCTATACATTTATCGCTCCATGTGTTTTGCTTTACAATTGCGTACAGTCCTCTAATACTATTACTTACCATTTATATTCTCGTATATGTCTTTAACTGTATTTATTTCATTATTAAATTTTCTACTCTCTGCACCTATTATCTAATCACTTATATAGATTAAGTCCTATATTGAGTAATATTCTGTTTCTCCTTTATCTTTGAGTTCCATCATTAACCTGTCCATTTTGGCACATTCTGATATTTTTTAATTACCATTTCGTCTGAAGGTATACTTTTTCCAGTTCTGTGCATAGATAGATAATTCAAGCAGCAGTTATTACATGTAACATTAAATATATAATTCTTTTATTATATTGCCACAGTAGTATACCTAGTAAAAATAGTTCTGGTTTTAAGTCTATTTGTTGTGCTATCATCTCCTCTAACCACACTTTTATCTTTAACCAGTATTTTTTTTTGCTGATGGACAGGACCAATACATATGGTAGTAGGATCCCTGTTCCTGTTACATTTCCAACACTCTGGTGACATATTTGGGGACATTTTTGCTAATCTTGCTGGTGGTATAGAACATTTTGTACAGATATCCTTTATATTTATTTATTATTTTATTTGTTTGTCAAGCATATATGAGAAAACAAGTATAAGTATGAACATAACATATAAACATAAGTATAAACAGGTATAAGTATATACATAATAAATAAGTACTAATAAATGGATAAATGAGAACAGTAGGACAGGGACTGGTGCGCTTATGCATGCCCCCTACCAGACCACTAAGGAATGGAGTGAGGTCCACGGTAGACAGTTTAAGGTTAAAGTTTTGGGGTTTTGAGGATGTAACAACAGAGTCAGGTAGTGAGTTTCAGACATTGACCACTCTGTTGCTGAAGTTGTATTTTCTGCAATTGAGTTTGGAGTGGTTTACTTTGAGTTTATATCTATTGTTTGCCTATGTACACTGCTCAAAAAAATAAAACATCCTAGATCTGAATGAATGAAATATTCTTATTAAATACATTGTTCATTACATAGTTGAATGTGCTGACAACAAAATCACACAAAAATTATCAATGGAAATCAAATTTAGCAACCTATGGAGGTCTGGATTTGGAGTTATACTCAAAATTAAAGTGGAAAAAAACACTACAGGCTGATCCAACTTTGATGCAATGTCCTTAAAACAAGTCAAAATGAGGCTCAGTAGTGTGTGTGGCCTCCACGTGCCTGTATGACCTTCCTACAATGCCTGGGCATGCTCCTGATGAGGTGGTGGATGATCTCCTGAGTGATCTTCTCCCACACCTGGACTAAAGCATCCCTCAACTCCTGGACAGTCTATGGTGCAATGTGGCATTTGTAGATGGAGCGAGACATGATGTCCCAGATGTGCTCAATTGGATTCAGGTCTGGGGAACGGGCGGGCCAGTCCATAGCATCAATGCCTTCGTCTTGCAGGAACTGCTGACACACTACAGCCACATGAGGTCTAGCATTGTTTTGCATTTAGGAGGAACCCAGGGCCAACCTCACCAGCATATGGTCTCACAAGCTGTCTGAGGATCTCATCTCGGTACCTAATGGCAATCAGGCTACCTCTGGTGAGCACATGGAGGGCTGTGTGGCCCCCTAAAGAAATGCCACTCCAAACCATTACTGAGCCACTGCCATGCTGGAGGATGTTGCAGGCAGCAGAATGTTCTCCACGGCGTCTCCAGATCCTGTCACGTGCTCAGTGTGAACCTGCTTTCATCTGTGAAGAACACAGGGCGCCAGTGGTGAATTTGTCAATCTTGGTGTTCTCTGGAAAATGCCAAACGTCCTGCATGGTGTTGGGCTGTAAGCACAACCCCCACCTGTGGATGTCAGCCCCTCATACCACCCTCATGGAGTCTGTTTCTGACTGTTTGA
Source organism: Notechis scutatus (assembly GCF_049901735.1). Classification (NCBI taxonomy): domain Eukaryota; kingdom Metazoa; phylum Chordata; class Lepidosauria; order Squamata; family Elapidae; genus Notechis; species Notechis scutatus. The sequence continues at coordinate 64,568,593 of NC_142025.1, forward strand.
GCAGCCACATGCACATTTGTGACCCGCTGGAGGTCATTTTGCAGGGCTCTGGCAGTGCTCCTCCTGTCCCTCCTTGCACAAAGGCGGAGGTAGCCGTCCTGATGCTGGGTTGTTGCCCTCCTATGGCCTCCTCCACGTCTCCTGATGTACTGGTCTGTCTCCTGGTAGCGCCTCCATGCTCTGGACACTACGCTGACAGACACAGCAAACCTTGCCACAGCTCACATTGATGTGCCATCCTGGATGAGCTGCACTACCTGAGTCACTTGTGTGGGTTGTACACTCCGTCTCATGCTACCACTAGCACCGCCAGCATTCAAAAGTGACCAAACCATCAGCCAGAAAGCATAGGAACTGAGAAGTGGTCTGTGGTCACCACCACCTCCTTTATTGGAGATGTCTTGCTAACTGCCTATGCTTTCCACCTGTTGTCTATTCCATTTGCACAACAGCATGTGAAATGGATTGTCACTCAGTGTTGCTACCTAAGTGGACAGCTTGATTTCACAGAAGTGTGATTGACTTGGAGTTACATTGTGTTGTTTAAGTGTTCCCTTTATTTTTTTGAGCCGGGTATTATTGCAGTTGAAGCTGAAGTAGTCATTGACAGGTAGGACATTGTAGCAAACAATTTTGTGTACTAAGCTTAGATCAGACCATAGGTGGCGTAGTTCTAGGTTGTCCAGGTCCAAAATTTTGAGCCTGGTAGCATAAGCTCTTCTATTGCGAGCAGAGGAGTGGAGTACTCTTCTTGTGAAATACCTCTGGATTCACTCAATTGTATTAATGCCCATTATACAGTGTGGATTCCAGGCAGATGAGCTGTATTCGAGAATTGGTCTGGTGAAGGTTTTGTATGCCCTGGTTTGCAGTACAGTGTTACCAGAGAAGAACCTTCGCAAAATTAGGTTAACAACTCTTAATGCCTTTTTGGCAATGCTGTTACAGTGAGCTCTGGGGTTTAAATCTTTTGAAATGAGTACTCATTTCAGAGTGAGGGTCATCCCAGTTTGTGTTTAGTGTTCTGATTTTTGTTGCCAATGTGTAAGACAGAGCATTTGTTGGTTGAGATTTGAAGTTGCCAATTGTTCGATCATTCTGACACATAGTCAAGGTTGCTTTGTAGGGTAGCAGTATTGTCAGTTTTACATCATCAGTGAAGAGGACGCAGTTGCTTATAATATGATCACAAAGGTCATTTATGTAAATTAGAAAAAGAGTGGGCCTAGAATGCTGCCTTGGGGGACACCGCTGTTAACTGGTGCAGGTTTCATAGGGCACTCCTTATTATGACTATTTGTTGCCTGTTTGACAGGAATGCAGCTATTCATTTGTGTAGTAATCCAGAAATGCCGTAAGAGCATAGTTTTAACAGTAGTTTGTCGTGTACCACTGAATCAAAGGCTTTGCAGAAGTCTATGTAAATTGCATCTATTGCTTTACCCTGGTTGAGTTGTATAGTCCAAATGTTTCTGCAATGTAGGGATTACAGGACATTTTTTTCCTGAAACCAAACTGTTTGTTAGAGAGTAGGTTGTTTGTCTCTCAGTGGAGGGCAATGAATTGGTTGATGATTGATTCCATGACTTTACAGATGACACAACATAATGAGATTGGTCTGTAATTTTCAATTTGGCTGGGGTCTCCCTTTTTGAAGATAGGAATAACTGTGGCTAATGACCATAGGTCAGGTAAAGAGTTGGTTCTAAAAGGTAGCTCGTAGATTGTGCTTAATGGCTTGGCTATGGCAGTGGAAAGTTTTTTTTAACAAGAAGGCGCATAATCCATCAGAGCCAATAGATAGAGATGGTTTTAGTTTGCATAGTGCCTTTTCAATGTTATCTTCTGTAAAATCAATATGCAGTATCATTGCAATTAGTTGTGGTACAATTAGGAAATGTGGGGCATGCTATATATATTGCTCATTGCTATATGCTGTTGACATTGTTAACTTGTAATTTCTTTCCCATAAGTTTTGCAAATTATCCAGTTCTATAGTGTACCCAATTTCTCCCCCCCCCCCAATATCATTATAGTTTCCTTTACAATTTCTTCTTCCATTTTAAAATTCAATAGATAATTATAAATTTTGTATCAGTTTTTCATCTCTCCCTAGTAATATCTTATCCAGTCCTTGTGGTTCACTATAGAGTGCATATAAGTCTGTATCTTTCTTATATCTCATTTGAATTTTCATATAGGGCTACCAGTCCAAATCAATTCCCTGATTTTTTAGTTCCTGTTTTGTTTTTAGGTTCCCCTAAAAAGTAGAATCTTGGTCTTTTCCTTGTTTATTTTAAGTCCTGCCACAGCACTGAATTCTTCTATTTTTTTATTAATTTGGGTCCTGTTTCCAGGGGTTCCTCCTGGATAAATACTAAGTCTGCAAATAAATACTAATTCTGATAAATTCTTCAAATGCTTGTACTTTATATTGTTCTTTAAAAATAATAATCTTCAGGCCTTTTATTTCCTGGTCTTGTCTAGTCTGTCTGAGTAGGACTTCTAGGGTTAATATAAATAATAGTGGGGATAATGGATAGCTTTGTCTTGTGCTCTTATTTATGTTTAACTTTTCTGTTATTTCTCCGTTTACTATCACATTTGTCATTTGGTTGGAGTATATTGCTTGAATCATCTTTACAAAATTTCCTCCAAAGTTCATGTTTTTCAATTGTAGTATCATAAACTGCCAGTTCATGTTGTCAAAGGCTTTTTGTGCATCCAAGAAGATCAGTGCTAGTTGTTTTTTGGGATGGTAGTATTCGTAGTATTCCAGTATATTTGTAATAATCCTCATGTTATTTTTCAGTTGTCTTTTGGGTAAAAAAAACCATTCTGGTCAGAATGTATGAATGTATGAAAGGATGGATGTCTATTCGAATAGAATGTGTATTGGTTTGTTTTTGAGTTCAGCTCTCTCCATGCATCCTGCAAGCCTAATTCTTGTGTCATCTCGAAGAAAATTTTTGGAAGTGTTCTCACTTTTTTATTTCTTTTGCTGCTACTGTAATCTTTTTTAGCATCCACAATTGCGTTGAAGTCCCCTATTAAACATATATTTTCATAGTCTATTTCTATTATCTTTTTGTAAAATCTTTTGTAAAACTCTTCCTGCTTGTTATTTGGGACATATATTGCAATGAGAAGGATTTGTTTCTGATTTATTAATATCTCTGCCATTAGTATTCTTCCTTCTTCATCTAAGTAAATTTGTTTAGATTTTAGTGATTCTCTAATGTATAATGCTATTCTTCTCTTCTTTTGATATATCAGTGATGAGTACAGCTTCCTAATTTTGCGGTGTTCTAATAGGTTGCCATGTTTTTTTTTAATGTGTACTTCTTGAAGGCATATTATATCCAATTTTAATCTTTGTAGTTTTGTAAATATTTGTTTTCTTTTTGCGGGGGAGTTCGATCCATTTATATTAACAGATAGCATCTTAACTTCCTCATCCATCTTTTCACTTATATATAGGTCTTGCTCTTCTGGTTGTCTTCTCTCTCTCTGTCCTTTCGTTCTTACAACTTCTTGTTCTGTATGCTCCTTTTCTGCCCTCACTCTTTCTTCTAGTTCTAAAGCTTTTTCCTCTGTTTGCAATTCATCTTGATTTTTACTTTCTATCTCTTCTCTACTTTCCCAGTCTACATTTGTCGTAAAATGGTGTTCAAAAAATTTGTATGCTTAGTCTAGGGTGTCCACCCTAATTTTTTTCTCCTGGCAGGAGATCACAATTCCTTCTGGTATCAACCATCTGAATGTCACATTGTATTTTATCAATTGTGTGGTCAAAAATTGACACTGTCTCCTCTGCTCTCTGACTGGATTTCTCTCCCTTTGTATTTCATGAATTCATCTCTTGTTTTTTTGTATACTTCATCCCTCACTGTCTTTTTGGTGAATCTTACGTGCACCTCTTTTGGTAATTTGTGCCTTCTTGCATAGTTTATGTGAATTCTGAAGACTTCGGCTATGTCTCTTTGTACATCATGCTTATTTTTCTGTAAATCTTCTGCCAGCAGATCCGTCATCACCCTACCTAGGTCTTCATCTTTCTCTTCAACAATGTTCTGGAATCTCAGATAAAAAGCAGCCTTTTCCATTTCCAGAAAAATTGTTGTCTCTTCTAAATCTCTATTAGCCGAGAATAGTTTTTGATTCATTTCCAGCCCTTACTTCTATTTTCTGTATCCTCTGCTCATTCTTCATTATCATTTGCTGGATGTTCCCTATCTGTTAACCCATCTTATGTATATCCCCTTTCATCTCCTCCATATCACATCATGATTTTTGGACATGGCTTCCTGAGGTTTAGGCTTCTTGTATCGATAGTAACATTGCTTGTATGTTCTGCATAGAGCTTGACTTCTCCAGGTCTAGCATGGTTTCTATTGATCATTGATTGGAAGAAGATGAGGGTGCAATGAAGTTTTCTTTCCTATCTTTGATTCGTTTTATGTGCTTGTCATCTCTAATGATTAAAAAGCATTACTCAAAAATTGCAAACACATTAAATATTTTTACACTGCTAGAAATTTTTCCCCACACCCCCTGGTGTATCTTGTTCAACACTCTATTATTATAACAGTAAAGATCAGCCCACTACTCAATAGAGTATATAGACTATATCCAGGGGTGGGATTCTGCCAGTTCACACCTATTCGCTAGAACCGGTTGTTAACATTCTAAGCAATTCAGATATCCAGTTGTTAGAAGAAATTACTGGCCTAATCCTGTAAGGAAGGCAAAAAGGAAACATTCTGGTTTTGCTTACAGAAACTGCCTCTTTGTTAACCCTTATTACATTCTTGGCAGGACTAGACTTCCTGTCTCAGGAACTTATCTGAAGTTATTTTTCCCTCCTTTGCTGGTACTTTGCTTCTGTGGAGTGACCATTCAAAGTTACAATGGCACTGAAAAAAGTGACTTATGACCATTTTTCACACTTACGACTGTTGCAGCATCCCCACAGTCATGAAAGGCCAGGCAAGGAGATGCATGCCTCGATGTAAGTGATATTGAGTTGGCCACGCCCAGCCAATAACATGACCACCAAGCCATGTCCACCCAGTCACATGACCACCATGCCCACCAACTAAGCCACGGCCACAGAACTGGTTGTTAAAAAATTTGAATCCCACCCCTGACTATATTGGCTATTTATATATATCTTTTAGTCTAAACAATTAATAATTGAAAATTAATAATAATTAGTGAAAGTTAATACTTCTATCAGTTCTATTGATTTTTCATAAATCTTAAGTGTAGGCATTTCTTCCAACTCTCCTTTCTTCACCACTCAAGTTTGTAATCAATACAAAATTTGTCCCCACTGTTGTTGATATCATTCTTTCGATAGTCTTTTTGCAGGTTAAGATTTATAATCCACAAAGGCCCCAAAACCTATCAGATCTCTAAAAAATTTCCAAAACAACACTGGAGTGATTATACAATTTCCAAGTTCACTGAAAGTATTTCTCTTCCTTTTTACTCTTCTATATTCACACTTCAGTTATGTCCTCTAAATGTCTCAGAAGTCCTTTTGTAATGTCTATAGATATTGCATCAGTTACTTCACTTTATATGCATTCTTGTCAGTAGATGGCACTCTTACTCTTTTTAATACTGAAACCGCTTCTCCCGAAAATGAAAAAGTCAAAGAAAAGAATAAAGACAAGATAAAGTCCTTTCAAAGTGATTAGTCTAGGCTTTTCTCCAGATTGGTCTCCATTTCTTTATAGTTATTCTGTACTTCTATTCTGGATCTGTTATTGGCTCCAACCACTTAGTCACTGTGACTCTCCTGGAGCAGAAATCCTACCCCAATCTTTTTTGAGTCACACTTTTCTATTACTATGCCAGGGTAAATCCATTGCAGAGAGTTAGAATTGAAAAGTTCTCACCTAGCACCTCCACATTGCTTCTTGATTCTTGCCTCTTATCTATCTGTCACAGCTTTGGATCAGCCATACTGACTGTCTTCTTTCACTTTGGCACCAAGGGCTTTCCCTTCACTCTAGCAGGAGATTGCCTTTCTCCACACTGCCTTCAGGGCTTCCCCTCTGCCTTTGCTAACCTCTCCAGGATTCACAATCCCCATTAAGGGTCACCGGACTTGAGAATTTGGATGTGAAACGGAGCCCTGTTTTTCTGTTCCGCTTCTCTGTGATGTCACTAGCAGAAGTCCTGTGCCACTTTCTCAAATGCATTTTTGCGCACACATGTGCTCACCCACCATTTCCACAGCCCAGTTCCTGATACAAAATGACTAAAATGAGAACAAAATTCATTTGGAAAAGAAAATTAAATATCATGTATTCACAGATAAGCAAATTGATTGCTATCACTTGCAAAGATAATAGAAAATCATATTGAACATCACTAAAAACTAAAACCAGAAATTTTGAATTGCCAAAAGGCTGGATCCAGACATTGCACATAGACTGTGCCCATTGAAATTGGTGAGAATTAAGGTTTAATCTTCAATAAATCAATTTTCATTAGTTTAATCATGTTAAAACAGTTTGAAGCAATAATGTGAATAGAAGTACTGTAAAGAATGCTTTGGAATAGCTGTCAGTTTTGTACCAGGTGAGAAGGCAAGAGACAATGTGTTTGAATCCTGCCTTAGCCATTAAATTTAGCTGGGTGTCTTCATCCATCCATTCTCTCTCACAGTGGCTGTTGTGGGGAAACTAAAGGGAGAATGATGTATTGGATATGTTTGCTGTGTTATTTGTAAAAATAATCAAGGTGAGATATAAACAAAAAATAACAAAATTTATATTTAATCTGATCCTAAAAAGTTTGTTTGTGTCTTTTCCTTACTTATTTTTGAACTTATGGACAAGCCACCAAGTTTATTGATTTAAACCTTCAGCATCATGTTAAAAGTACAAATTTAAAATGGCACTTTATTCAATCTGATTGAAAATAAATTCCAAATAGTTTACTTGTTTAGGTCCCAAACCATTTTAATTCTTGCATCAATAACAGTTATAGTTGTTTGAAATAACTAGTTTAATCTGTTTTGTTGTACTTTATTTTTTCATATAAAGATATATGTCAACTCATAAAATATTTCTATGGTCTTTTTAGAGTTGCTAACAGAAAGGGAGGGGGAGCAGTGGGCAGCTTGCATTCCATAAATGTTTTCAAAGACAGTTTCTAGGTGATTGAAGTTTCTGCCGCACAAGATTCTAACTGGAGAGTATGATTGATGACTCTTGGCTATGGATGTGTCCCATTGGAGAATATGAATTATGATACACCCAGGGGGTGGGGGGAAACCAGGGTCAAGGGTGACAATGAATGATGTGTCTCAGAGTCGGCTATACCCAGGCAGTGCTGGCATGTTTACTCCTAATTAATCTTCTTTAAGTTTTTGAAGTTCAGCTCAAATCTCATGATTTAAATGTGGGTAACTGCTGGAGCCCTGACACTATAATTAGCAAATATTATATATTTGAAGACTAATGCCTTAGTAAAGGAGAAAACAAAATTCATATGGGACATTCATATATGTGCATTTCTGAAAAAAATTAAGGTAATCTTTAGATAATTATGGTATTCTTGGAGTATGGAAGAAATGAATTATATTCAGCAAAGATACACCTGATCTTGGTATTCAAGTAAGTTGTTGAATTGGAATTCAAGTAAAATAACTTTGTTTCTTACATTAAGACTTGAACTGAACTATATGAACAAAGTTATTTAAGAAATTCAAGGAAACCAAAAGGAAGTTTGCTTTAGATTCAAAATGGGAATTCATATGTTTAACCCATGGTTTCTAATGCATAAGGACAAACAGAAATGCAGGAGGTAACGTTCTGTTATGCTTAGTTGTTAATAGGATGATGAAAAATTGCTTTGGGTAATGCAGTGTTTTCAAAATACATAATATAGAAATTAATAGCAAGATACTGAGTTTGAGTTGAACCATTAAGAGATTCTTTCATTCTCCCCCCCCCTTTTTTTTTTCTTTATTTCAGAGACTAAGTAAACAGTACTGGAGGCTGTAGCCTGCATTTGTAACATCATTGTAAAGTTGAACTTTTACAAATGTTGTGCATAAAATTGAAGAATAAAATTTTAGAATAATTAAGTATTTTTAGCATCTGTGTAGCAACAATACCTGGAAACTCTGTTATAATTAGTTATAATATAAATAAGCTGAGCTATACTTTTCTGACTAATGTGTACTTCCCAAATTTTGCAAAATGAAACTTCTCAAAACTTGTTTCATAATGCATTCAAATTGTATTGAATGATGTGCTTAGTTATACATTTCAAAATAAATATTGAAATAACAATGTGTGTATCTTTTACAAGATGTATATTCTGGATGGAATGGAATAGTGAATGATTATGTATAAAAGCAACATAAATCAGAAATAGCTTCTTTCTGCCTGAGCATTTTATTTTATACATTTTTCTTGGTGAAAAGTATGATACCAGTAAACTGGGGTTGAACTCTTTGCTTTGGCAACTGCAGTGGAAAGATATTTCTGTTTTGATCTTTGTTTTTATAGCCATCTAGAAATAATTATATGACAGATTGTCATATAAGTCCAATAAATAAATAAGTGCCTGAGAAACAACTTAAAATATTTTTAAGTTTCTGCCTTACAATCTGTTTATCTCCCAAATATTAAGGCATGTCAATACATATTTTGGTAACATTAACTTTTGATGCAGCCTTCTTGGTAGAAAGGAAGAAAACTAGATAGATGAGGTATATGTGATTACTGAACTTGAAAAGAAGCTTCTGGAGAAGTTGCCAAGTTTTTGTGATGCATTAGTATTGTGAATTACTAGCCAGGAATTTATATTTGCATGCATGTCTGATAAAAAATAATTTTGCCATTGTAAATGCATAAAAAGAGTCAGTTTGGTATAGTGGTTAAACTATCAAGATAGAAATCAGGACACTAAATTCTAGTCCTACCTTAGGCACAAATTCAGATGGGTGATCTTAGACCAACCACTTTTTCTCAGCCCTAGGAAGGGGGCAATGGAAAATCACTTCTGAAATATCATTCAAAGAAAACTGCAGGGATTTCAAGCAGTCTCTGAGTCAGACACAATTCAACGAAAGAAACAAATAATATACTAATTAAGTATTTCAAATTAAAACAATTGATATGTGCAGCCTAAATATTAATGTCAGCAGAATTATTTTTAGTGGATTACCATCAGCATAATTCTCAGCTTTATATATTTTGTCCAATCCTAAACATTTTTAATGAGGCAAAAATAAAATTAAAAAATCAGAGATTTGGTTTCATTAAGTTAGTATATAATGTAGAATATGTAATACCATCAAAGTGCTATATATTCAGAATTAATAAAGATAGATCTCTGCTTTAAGAATTTCACAATTGAATGTGAATTTTTTTCTGGAATAAGTGACAAAGAAAAGAAAAATAATAAAATTGAGATAGGACTAAAGTAAAGAAATATCTATGTATTTTAAGTATTTACTTTAAATATCTATTTTGAGTCTGTTGGGACTTAAGAATAAGCAGATTACATTGTTAGTTTTTATTGGGCCTAAAAAGTCCAGTTTGTAGATTGTATGATTAAAATGGTAAATTGACTGCTTATATTGGCATAGTCTCACTAAAGTCAGTAGGCTTGTGCCAATGTAAGCTGCCATAGAATGGCTGCATTAAATTAATAGTTTTGATTAACTAGTTTGTCAGAAATTAAAAGCGAACTTTTACTCTATGGACTGCACACTTGACTGGTCTCCTTCTCCATCAGTCTCAAAGAACAAGAGGTAAAATAGGGTGGCCTAGACATGATTCATCAGTTATTCTACAATGCAGCCAAAGGATACAGGATGTGGCTCATGAACAGCATGAAATAATCCTGCTTCATGTATATAACCCATGGTATCAAAAATACACCACAGGGACTTATTCTGTACGTAATTGTATTTACCCATATTTGAATGAATCTTGTAGAGGGGGTTGATTTGTTCCAGAATGTTTTGCCAGATTTTAAATGTGGAAATACTATTTCTTATAACATTATTTTGGATTTCTTAATGTTCTGTCAGTTGGAATTGAATTATATGGTTAAAATATTCAGTTAATCTTTACATTTAAAATGTAGAATTTCTTCTTCATGAACATTCAATGAATTTCTAGTTTTTTTTAGTAGCTATCTATAAGTTAATCAAAAATAAAATTATGCTAGAAACTATTTGGGGCATGAATTATTGTAATCAATTTTATTGGTTCTTGAATTGTTTATGTGTTTATTGTTGGCTGATTTATTTGTTTTATGTAGGAGTTTTGACTTTTTATTGTCATTTTTATTATTATTATATCATGGAAATTCTATTGTACTGTTTATTGATATATTAAAATCAAGTCACTAAAAGTCATTAATTATGGCAGACATAAAGGCACTAATTAAAGTTGCTAATTGTGGCAGATATAAATTGAATAAAAATAGCTTCATTGTATGTCTAAAAGTAAATATTTAATTATATATTTGTATTCTTATTCTAACAAGCATTTTCTAAAAGTTTCTTTTGATATTTAATTTTTTAATACAAATTACAAATGAAAATAAAGACAATAGGGAACGTGGCAAATGGAAAAGAAGGAAAAAAGATGTGGAAGAAATAAAAACGGACTTTTAACTTTTTTCATTGCAGTAAATTACATAGTAAAATTATGATCTTAACTTTTTACTTATATGTAATTAATGTGTATTAGCCATTTCTATAACAACATCCTATTCTAATCATCAAAACCCAAAGCCAAATTTTCATGTTTTTAAATTTTGAGCAGGAAATCCAGAAATGGTTCCCAAATGGAAACAAAGGTAGATAAATTCTTTTCCTTGATTAAATCAATTAATTTTTGCAATCTCTGCCAGGTCCATTACTTTTTCTATCCATTAAATCTATATATTTTATCTATCCACTATAGGAGTTGACCATATCTTTTTGTTTTTCCACATATAAAATTCTCGCTGCAGTTACCATATATAATAACTAAGTTCCAACTCCAGCTTGCATTATTGTCTGGTACAGAATTTTGATCATAAGTGCATTTGTTGGTCAGGTAATTATTTTTTTGCTAATGTTTATTATTGCTTATAACTATTAAAAAAAACTGTTGTATTTGCAAATGATTGCTTCCTGAGGTAATGATTAAATGAGGCAGGCTGTAGTTTAAATTTCAAAAATAATGTGTGATTTTAATCAAATGTTTTCTCAGATCATATCCAGTACTTTTCCAGCCTTAGATCACTGAATGGAAATTATCAAGATGTAATGTTAAGTTGTTTAGAAACTTTCTTTAGTACTGCGATTCTTTGGGAAAATATTTTTTTTATAATTAATCAGCCTTTGTATTATTTGGGTAAGTCTTTTTTAATTCCATACAGTCCTTCTTACTTTTGAGACCATTAAACAATTCAGCTTTAAAGAACCAAAATCAAAGCAATATTCCATTATGGCTCTACTATGCTATTTTTTTTTCTTAGATTTGTTTCAGATATATAATTGCTTTCCTGTTGAAAATTCTAAAATCTAGTAACAGCTTTTTATTTTTTTAAAAAAGAGATGTTTTAAAAGGAAGCTTTGTGTTTAACCAAATATAGTTTTTTAATACTATTTATTATCTTAATGATATGTGATTACAAACATTCAACAAATACTATTTTTCTGTAAGTTGTAGCATACAACAAGATGTGCATATTATACATTTGACTTAAATGTTATGAAAGGTAGAATTCTCCTATTCTCACTGTTTCTGTGTTTTTGAAATATAAACAGAGCACATTATTTTTACACGAAAGCATATAGATCAAGGTTAAATATGTTTTTAAAAACTTTTCACAATATAATGTGTTATGATTAATTTAAAAGAACAGGCCTATTCCAACACATACATATTCCCAGCCTTGAAAATGTAGGTGAAAAGTCCACTATTTGCTGAGTTTCATATCTGCCTAATTAATTGTGAATATAGTACATTTAAATGCCATAGGGGATTATTTCTTACACAAAGCACAGTTTTCGTAAAGATATCATGGTCAAACATTGCATTTAGAGCAGTGGTCCCCAACCTTTTTTGTACCAGGGACCAGTTTCACGATTATTAATTCTTTGCGGCCCGGTACAAAATGATCCATGGACCGGTACCGGCATCAAGCACTTGCACGACCAAGGCAAGGCGAGCCGAGCGACCGGCCAGCCAGCCGTCCCCGGCTTCTCCCCGCCACCTTCAACTCCTCCTTTGTACCTTCTCGTGGTCGATGGGCTTTTCGGGCTCTTAATCTCCTCCTGAGTAACACGAGACTCCACCGCCATCGGGACAGCTCTTCGTTCAAAGCCGCCCCTCCTTCAACGAAACTAAGGTGCAAGGATTCCTTCAGCACCCAAACGCCGCTTTCCAACTGACGACCGACAAGCTCACCCGGAAGCACTTTCTCAAGTGCCGTCGAAACAAGATGGCGGCACCCAAGTACCGGCGGCCCGGTACAAAATGATCCACGGACCAGTACCGGTCCAGGGCCTGGTGGTTGGGGACCCCTGATTTAGAGGGTCTCTGATACTATCTCAGTTTGGTTGTTTTCTTGCAGTCATTTCAACACCCAAACTAGTTAACATTTTCAGTAATAATAAGGAGTGGGGTTTGCTCTCAGTTTATTTTCTAGTAATTTGCTCTGTCAGTGTTGGTGAGGGTAAACTTAGAGCTTTGATTAGGCTGTTTACTGTTAATTTGTTTGGCAGTTCCCTGATTATTGGTCTGATGTTAATTTTGGAATTAATCTATTCTCATCTGAGTGCTGATTTCCAATAGGGAGGTATTTTGATCTTTTTGTTCCTTTTTGATTTCTTAATAGACTATTCTGCATCACATGTAGATACTGCTTATACTGTATCTATGTGTCTATTGATGACTAATTTGTCCAAGTTCCAGACTTCTAGAAATTCCCTAGCTTTTTAAAATTAGTGTGATTTTAGTGGGATCAATACAACAAGCCTTGGAGAAAAATGAATTCACAATCAAAGAGGTGGAGAAAAGAACAGAACAAACAGAAAGGAAGCTGGAGATGGTGGACCAACACTTAAAGAATGTTAGCAAAGAAATGGAAGAGTCACTGGTCTATTTAGAGATGGATAAGGCTTCATCATATTGGAGATTCTAGAACATAGTGGAATCTAAAGAGGTAGATTTGGAATAGTTGATGGCCGAAATACTAGCTGAAACATTAGAGAAGGACAAAGATGATATTTTGAAAGAGATGTTTATAAAGTCAGCACGACTTATGCGAGATGTCATAAGCACCCAAAAGAAGTTCATGTAAGGTTTGCGAGAAGGAAGGTCTGCGACATTATCTATAAAATAACCAGAGAAGAAGCCATTATATACAAAGGTAAAGAGGTCCAAGTTCTCAAGCAAATTCCAAGAAGGGTGAGAGAACAAAGACATGATTATAAATTCTTGGTGGTGCAACTGAACCAAAAAGATATTTTATTTAAATGGTTAGTCCCGGAAGGGGTGTTAATTATGTGAAAGAAGAAGAAAATTAAAATAGATAACCTGGAAAAAGCTCAAGAATTCTATGAACAATTAGTGGGACCAGAAGATCATAGTAGCAAAGACGAACTAGAATCTGACTCCCAAGAAGACTGAGGTCAACAAAGAAATAGAGACAGGAATCAAGGAAACAGAAAAATAACCCAACAACAACAAGAAGGAGAAGAGAGTAGGACAGTCTATCAGACACAAAGAGAAACTAGAGCAACTACAAGACAAAGAGCGGGACTTCATTAAGAAAAATGGAAGAGGAGGTGAAAATATTATCTATTAATATAAATGGCCTAAATTCAGCAATGAAAAGGAAAAGAATATTAGCGAAATTAATTAAACAGAACGCAGATATAGTACACTTACAGGAGACCCACATTAGAAAATCAGACAAAAGATACATAGAATGTCCTAAGCTAGGGAAATTGTTTACTGCACCTGCAGATTCAGGGAAAAATATGTATGTTATATGTTAAAGATAATATGAATGCAGATTTAATTCTGACAGATCCCAATGGAAGAATTCTGGTTTTACAAGTCTGGATCAATCTAAAGCCAACCTTATTAGTTGTAACTTATGCCCCCAACGAAAATCAAAAGGGAGTTTTTAAAAAATCTACATGAAAAAATAGCAAGATTAGAAAAAATAAATATTTGCATTATAGGGGACTTTAATGAGATAGTAGACCATCAAAAAGACCATAGTAGTGGGGTGGTGGGGGGAGGGAAGAAGAAGGGAGAATTACCAAAAACGTTTAGAAATGATGGCCGAACTAAACCTGATAGACATTTGGAGGAAGCTAAACCCAGATAAAAAACAATTTACGTTCTATTCAAATCCACATCAACTGTGGGCATGGGTTGATATGGCTTGGATGAATGGAGAATTAGCAAATGAAATAGAAGAGACAGAAATTCTACCAAACGTGGGCAGACCACAACCCCCTTCAGATAATTTGGAAGGGTAGAAAAAAGACAAGGAAAAGGTGGACCTTAAATACCCAATTAGTAAAAGACAAAGAATTTATTAAAAGACTTAAAGAAGAACTAAACTACTTTCTGACTGAAAATAATAATAATGATACTACTATACAGAACTTATGGGATACTATGAAAGCAGTTATAAGGGGGATTACAATATTACATACCGCAAAAAGAAATAAAGAAAAATATGCTCAACAAAATAAATTACAACAAAGAATTAAGGAATTAGAAACCCAACTACAAAATACATCAAAAGATGTTAGTTTGCAAAATCAGATGATAGTAACTAAGCACAAACTTAACCTAATAGAACAAGCGGAAATGATTAAAAATCTGAATATAACTAGACAGACAAACTTTGAACAGGCCAACAAACCAGGGAGATGGCTTTCTTACAGACTTAAAAAGGAAAAGGAGAAGAGATTAATCTATCAACTATTAGATGAAAATGGGGACAGCCATTATGGGATAGAACAGAAAAAAGAAATTGTATATAAATATTTTGAGGATCAATAGAAAAAGGAGGAGATGGATGAGGATTTGATAAGGGATTATCTCGGAGAAGTAAAAGATAGGGTAATTGAGGAGGAAAGGAAAGAGTCTTTAACTCGGTACATTTTCTCATATGTGGTGACTATGCCCTGAGACTAGGACATTCTGGATTCAAATTAAAAACTGGCTACAAGAAATTACTGGTTATCAGATTGAGCTCAGACCGGAAACCTTCCTTTTAGGAATTATTAAAGATAGAATATCAAAAGAAATAAAATATTTATTGTTACATATCACAACAGCTGCCAGAATAGCCTTTGCACAGGTATGGAAAACTCCCAATGTTCCTAAAGAAGAACTAATATTACAAAAAGTAACAGAAAGTGCCAAAATGAATATGTTAACATTGAAATTGAAAGAAAAAGATGATTCTGAATACTTCCTAATCTGGAATAAATGGTATGATTGGTTAGCAAACAGAGCTAAAATCTAACTGTAAGAAGCCTTAAGAAAGTAACATGTAAATTTGTAAATTATATGAATATAAGAATAACTATTATAGCTAAGTTATTAATTAATATTAGATAAATATAAATACAATGTGTTAAGATATTTAAGATAAGAATTTGTATAAATGTCAAGAATGTTGTTAAAAACCCCAGGTCCAGATGGTATCCCAGGGGAACTTTATAAAATAATAGAACAAATAGGACTCTTAATGGTGGACTTATACAATGAGGTACTGTTTGCAGCCAAAATGTCGGATTCATGGAGGGAGGCACTGGTTTCGCTGATCCCGAAGGAGGATTCGGATGCCCAATTGATACAAAACTATAGGCCAATTTCCTTGTTAAATGCCGATTATAAAATATTTGACACTATTATAGCAAATAGACTAAAAAGAATTTTGAGTAAATATATCCACAAAGATCAAAATGGATTTCTCCCTAACAAGCAAATTAGGAATAATTTAAGAATTGTGCTAGATGTTCTGGAATATTACAAAGCCCGCCCAGAGAAACAAATAGCCCTTGTATTCCTGGATGCCCAGAAGGCATTTGATAATTTAAATTGGCAATTTCTGATCGAACAAATTTATAATATGAATTTAGGCACCAAATTTGAAAATATTATAACTACAATCTATTCCACACAAAAGGTGAATATTATGGTAAATGGGGAATACACCCAGACATTAAAAATAGAGAAAGGAGTCAGACAGGGGTGCCCCCATCACCTCTGCTGTTCATACTATCTCTGGAAATATTACTAAGACAAATTAGACAAAACCCAGAAATAAAAAGATCAAAAATCAAGAAATAAGAATATAAACTACAATCATTTGCAGATGACATGGGTTTTTTCATCAAAGACCCAATAGAGAGAGGACAAGAACTAATTAATGAGTTAGAACAATTTGAAACAGTGGCAGGACTTAAAATCAATAGAAAGAAAACAAAATTAATAACTAACAATTTAACAGAAAAGCAGATATTAGAGTTAGAAAAAGTGATGGGACTACAAGTGACAAAGAAAATCAAATATTTAGGTATATGGCTGATGGCACACTGTAAGACATTAATGGAGAACAACTATAATAAACTACTACAACAGGTAAAAAAATATCTAGAATTTTGGGTTAAGCTGCAACTCTATTGAGAAGGATTGCCGCTATTAAAATGACTATCTTGCCAAAATTTATATATCTATTTCAGACAATACCGATTAGAATACAGAAAAATTATTTTGTAGAACTTAACAGGACTATTGCAAAATTTATCTGGCAGGGCAAAAAACCTAGAATAAATAAAAGCATTACAAGATATGAAGAGCAGAGGTGGTATGGGACTCCCAAATTGGGAATTATACCACAGTGCAGCCTCTTGGGTATGGTTGAAAGAATGGGTGAACCTAACCAATAAAAGAATATTAGTATTAGAAGGCCACGACTTACAGAGGGGCTGGCATGCCTTCCTGTGGGATACGGAAACTACTAAACAGAAATATTTTCATAGACATTTAATCAGAGATTATTTATTGTGTAATTGGATCAAAATTAGGAAAAAACACTATATAAGGATTCCGATTTGGATATCAACAATGGAAGCGATGATTCACTCCAATAATTTGGACATGAATAAGATGATAAAATATAAAGATTTGCTAGATATACAAGTAAATTTGAAAACAAGGCAGGACCTCCAGGAACAAGGGCTATATATTGATCGGTGGGCTTATCTCCAAGTGCAGAATAGGTATAGACAAGAAAAAAAATGGAATTCATGTGAAACTACAACTATTAGATAAAATTTTACTAGACTCAGACAAAAAATATATAACTAAATTATATAATTACTTATTGGATATAGAATTAGAGGAAGAAATAGTCAAGGGTAATATGATAGCCTGGAGTCAAAACATAGGTCGTAATATTAGTCTAACAGAATGGGAGAGTCTCTGGAACAGGAATAATAAAATCACAAAATCGGCAACATACAAGGAAAATAGCCACAAAATGTTCTATAGATGGCACCTGCTCCCTTTGAGACTGGCAAAGATGTACCCCAACATGAGCCCAAAATGTTGGAAGCACAAAAAAAAAGGACAGTACATATTACCACATGTGGTGGTCCTGCACAGAATCTCAAAAATATTGGCTGAGAATTTAAAAAATGGTTGGAAGAAATCACAAATGAGCAAATTGAACTAAGACCAGAATTGTTCTTATTAGGGATATTTAGGGGAAAATATGCAAAAAAAATGTTAAATATATAATACTACATATACTGACCACAGCCAGACTGGCCTTTGCTCAATGTTGGAAATAGCTCTACACTCCACCAAAGGAATTGACAATTCAAAAGATAATGAATTGTGCAGAAATTGATAAATTAACCCTAGCCCTAAAAGATAAAGAATCATCAGAGTATTATATGATTTGGGATTATTGGTATGAATGGATTGTGCGAAGACAGACTATATAATAAACAGTAAAAGAAGATAAGCAGTAGTTGTAGTGAATATATATTTGCATAAGATACCAATTGTAAATATTGCACAAAATAATGTTACAAATAGGAAACCACAATCTGACGTTGTTGACACACTTTATTTTTTCTTTTATGTTGTTTGTTTTGTTTTAATTGTAAAAATCAATAAAGTTTATTTTAAAAAAAATGGTTTGGTCTAGAATGACCATGGTCTGTACAATCTCCATATTGGGCTTCTGACAAGGGATGGGCTGCACCTCACAAAGACTGGGAAGAATGTTTTTGAAAAATGCTCAACTTATCAGGAGGGCTTTAAACTAAAATTGGGTGTGTGTCAAGTCAAATAATGAAGTAAGGGATGGGAAGGAAGACAAACACAAGCACCAAAAAGGAGACATAGGGAACATATCCAGAATCAGACATAGTGATCTCAAGTACTTATATACAAATCCACAAAGTCTGCAGAAAAAACAGGTGAACTTGAACTATTAATACATGAAGGTAAATATTGGAATAACAGAAATCTGGTGGGATGAAACCCATTACTGGAACATACTGATAGAAGAATACAAACTCTTCAAAAAACAAAACAAAATCCAGACCCCATGAAAGAGGAGTTGGAGTTGCACTGTATGTAAAGGACCACTATATTGCTACAGAAATGCATGAAACCAAAGACGTAAACCTCTTACAATGCATATGGGTCAATATAAAAGAAAAAAAAATGTCATGGCCATAGGTGTATACTATACACCACCCAATCAACCAGAAAAAATAAATGTCCTTTTTGCTAATCAACTAACAAATATATGTAGGAAAGACACTACAATAATTATAGGGGACTTCAATTAACCTGACATCAATTGGAAAACTCATTCTCCACCAAATGATAAATCAAATAAGTTCCTAACCAACCTAACTGACAACTTTGTTGTCCAAAAGATAGACGAGGAAACTAGAGGGACAGCCATACTGGATTTAATTCTTACCAACAGAGAAGAAATTATAGAGGGAGTTGAAACTGTAGGAACCTTGGGTGAGAGTGACCATGGCATACAAGAATTCAGCATAACACTAACACAAGCAATAGAACATAATGACACCAGAGCCTTAGATTTTAAAAGAGCTGATTTCAATAAACTCAGAGAGAACTTGGGAAAGATTCCTTGGATGAAAATCCTAAAGGGGAAAACAACTCAAGAAGCTTGGGAAACTCTGAAAAGTACGTTCATAAAAGCCCAGACCAGCACAATACCACTGAGAAGGAAAAACAAAAAATCCAAGAAGTTAGCATAGCTGCACAAAGATTTCCCTGACAAATTGAAAGATAAAAAGGACAAGTACAAAAAAATGGAAAGAGGGACACACAACTAAGGCAAAATATCAGCAGATAGCCAGAATCTGCAAAGACGAGGTCAGGAAAGCAAAGGCTCAGAACAAACAAAGACTTGCAACAAAAATCAAAGATAATTTTAAAAAATTCTTCCAACATATAAATAACAAGAAAAAAAATCAAACAGTTGATCCACCAAACAGAGAAGTAACAAGGAATAGTAACCCATTTTTGGGCCTGGCAAGGAAGTAACAGGAAACAGAGAGAAAGCAGAATTTCCTTGCATTGGTCTTCACACAAAAAGAAACAATAGTCCAACCTAGCAAAGACATAACTTAAAAGACAGATGAGAAATAAAAGTTAAAATAAGCAAAAAAAAAATAGTAAGAGCTTACCTGTCTGATCTTGATGAATACAAATCACCAGGACCTCATGGATTACATTTCAGAGTTCTAAAGGAGCTGTTAGATGTCATTTCAGAACCACTGTACCACATCTTTCAAAAATCCTGGAGCACCGGGGAACTACCAGAGGACTAGAAAAGAGCTGATGTGGTTTCCAACTTCAAAAAGGGAGAAAAAAATAGACCCAGGAAACCACAGACCAACTGGCCTAATACCAATATCCTGGAAGATACTGGAAAATATAATTTAAAAAACAGATCTACCAACATCTAAAAATGAGTAATGTAATAACTAGCAGTCAGCATGGGTTTGTTAAAGACAGATCATGCCAAACCAATCTTATTTCATTCTTCAACATAGTGACTAAGTTAGTAGACCAGCGAAATACTGTGGACATATTATATTTAGAATTCAGCAAGGCATTTGACAAAGTAGATCACAACCTACTTCTAGTAAGCTAGAAAAAAATGGGATAGATAGCATCATCACCATATGGTTTTGTTACTGGCTGACAAACTGTACTCAGTGAATAGTCCTTATTGGGTCTACATCTACATGGAGGGAAATAAGCAATGGGGTACCACAAGGTTCCATCTTAGGCCCAGTATTCTTCATTATCTTCATAAACGACCTAGATAAGGGAATAGAAGGGAAACTTACCAAATTTGCAAATGATACTAAGCTGGCAGGAATAGCGAACACCAGGAGTGGAATTCTACCGGTTCTGTCCGGTTCTATAGAACCCCTTGTTAACTTTCTAAGCAGTTTGGAGAACCAGTAGTTAGAAGCAATCTCCTTTTGTTTTTTTCCACCCTTATTACATTCTTGCCAGTATGCCTAGACTTCCTTTCTCCGGAGCTTCTGAGGTTTCACTTTCTTAAAGGGGAAGGGTTGTTTTAAGATTTTTACACTGCTGTTGGGAGGAAATACTTCCCTGGACAATCAGCACTTTGAAGAAATACTTGAATAATGAAGCAAAGCTTTTAGTGACAGGGAACCAAGATGAGTGACGTTCAGCAAGGCTGCTTGGCTAGCTAGAAAAATTGACATTCAAACATGAATTTATATACCCTTTCTGAGTTTTGGTCCAAAACTGGTTTTTAGTGAAGGTTAATTCTGTGCTTGGTGACATTTAATCCTGTGTTTATTGATGGGATAATTTTCCCTATTCAGCTTCAATAAGCAACAGCTACTGTTGTGATTTAATTATTTGTATTGTGTTTGAATTTTTTCCAGCCTCATGGTTTCTTTTTCTATCTGAGGAGGGGTCTTCCTCAATGCTTTAGTACTATCTGGCACTGTCCTTTTGGGGTATACTTCCAAGAGGCAGGATGCCAGCTTGGCACTGATTTTTTTTACTGTCTTTCTGGGGGGCATGTGACCTTTCCTTAAATCTGGATGATTTCCTTAGGATATCTTGTGAGGTGAGTGAGACCTGCTGGTATCTTTAAGTGGTGCAAATGGATCTAAGGATTGCTTTTCCTGGATGTGCTTTTTCTGGAGAGCTTAAATGACCTCTCTGCTAAAGGGTTTCACTTTATGAGCAAGAGGTAGCTGCTTGATAGTTATCACTGTATTTTAACTATTTTCATTCCTCAAGGTGCTCTGGCACCCTGCCTGATTTGTAACTCTGGCTTGCAGGTATTTTTAATCTAATGATTGGTATTCAGGGCAGCTTTTTTCAAGCAAAGAAGCTTTTTGTATTTTTGTACAGGTAATCCTTGACTTACAACAGTTCATTTAGTGACCATTCAAAGTTACAATGGCACTGAAAAAAGTGGCTTATGACCATTTTTCACACTTACGACCGTTGCAACATCCCCATTGTCATGAGAGGCTAGGCGAGGAGAAGCGCCCCTTGACATGAGTGATGTTGTGTTGGCCATGCCCACCCAGTCACATGACCACCAAGCCACACCCACCAACTAAGCCACGCCCACAGAACTGGTTGTTTAAAAAACTGAATCCCACCCCTGGCGAACACCCTAGAACGGGGTGTCAAACTCAATTTCATTGAGGGCTGCATCAGGGTTGTGTTTGACCTTGGAGGGCCAGGGTGGGCATGACCAGCTTAACATCACTTGTGTCAGGGGTGCCTGTGGTAGCTTGAGCTCTCTGCCAGCGAAAATGGGCTCCCGAATTCCATTTTCAGCTGTCTTGACCTCCTGCAACCCTCTGCCAGTGAAAATGGAGCTTGAGAGGGCTGTGTGCAGCCCTTCTGAGCTCTGTTTTTACTGGCAGAGGCACCGCGGGCTGGTCCTTCACTGTTTCCATGGTGGCCCCGTGAGCCAGATCTAAGCATCCCAAGTTTGACACTTCTGCCTAGAAGATAGGCTCAAGATCCAGATGGTTCTTGACAGACTTGAACACTGGGCCCATCTAACAAAACAAAATTCAATTTTGAGAAAAGTAAAATCTTACACTTAGGCAAGATAAACCAAACGTTTACATATAAACTGGCCAGATAAGAAAAAATGGATGGAAACTGACCAAGGAGAGATTCAACCTAGAAATAAGGAGAAATTTTCTGACAGAACAATCAACCAATTGAACAGCTTGCCTTCGGAAATTGTGGGAGTTTCATCACTGGAGATGAAGATTGGACTGCCATTTGTCAGGAATAGAGTAGGATTTCCTGCTTGGGTGCGGGGTTTGGATTAGATGACCTACAAGGTCCCTTCTGTACCACAGTTTTTCAGTTGAAACTATGGTTAAGCCTGTCCATATGTTGTGAAATTATAGAGTTTTCATCATGTCTTCTGAGTGCTAGTTCCAACCCCTTATTTCAACCCTGAGCTACAAATATTTTAATATTTAAATTGGTACTTTGTATTATTTCATCTTTTTGCTGAATTCTACATTAACAGAAAAACCTATGTCTACAGACTAGTGCTTAAATGTTGGCATCTATAGTTTTCAGCAGGGGCTCTAACTCCACATCTTATCTTGAGAATGTTCCCTGTCATTCTCCTTATTATTTCTTTCACAATCAGAGCAGTAACCCAAATATTTCTTTCTTTCTTTTTTTTTTGAAACAAATTTTATTAATTTTAAAGACAAACAAATCATCATTAACCATTGAATACATAAAACCTCTTTCCATTATAAATTTTACAAGTCGAATAAAACATTATTTTATATAACATAATTCTATTTTACACCATTTCCATATGAACATATAAATATCTCTTAACAAATTTCTCGTTATTTCTCTTAACTCTTATTCAATTTCATTATTATTATTATTTTTCCCTATATTTATCCAATTTATAGTTATCATCTTCATTTCTCTCTCATTTGGTTACCGTTATTCTCATCCAACATTCCTCCAAGGTTTTATTAATTCTCACACAAACATAAACACACAAAACACAAAAACATAAAACTTCTTTTTAGAAAGTAACTTGGTCCCAGATTACCTCTCTCTATATGGACTTCAATTAAATTGGTGCTCATCTTATATACCATTACCTATCTTATTTACCATTCTATATCTTCTATATAGCTTTTCCCCGCTTTTTACTCTTCTTAATTCTATTTTATTTAATTCATTTTAATTTAAATCATTATGCTTGTATCTTTTGTCCATTCTTTCCAAATTATCCATTTATCTCATTCCCTATAGTAAGAAAAAAAGGATTTCTCCTGAAATCACTAATCAGAGTATGATGCCTTTCTTTTTTTAAAAAACAAATTTTATTTTCAAGACAAACAATACATAAATACACATAAACACAAAACATAAAAGCATAAAAAATCTCTTTTTTGAAAGTTGCTTAGTCCCGGGTTAAAACTCTTGGTACAGACACAAATTCAAATTCATATTCATTTAATATACCATTTCATATCTTATTAACATTTTCAATTTTCTATATGACTTCTCCTCTCCTTTAAATTTTCTCAATTTTATTTTATTTAATTTATCTCCTCTCAATTCGTATCATAATATTTATTATTCTTTGTCTGTTCTATTCCAGCCAACCATTTATTTTTCTTCTTTAAAAAAGAAGAAAGACTTCTCCTGTACACTATATGGAGTATGATGCCTTTATCTCTTTCCCCTATATTTATAATACTTAATATAAAACACATGACATACATTGGGATTCTGTCTGGTACATTCTAAAATTATACTATATTATCAAAAATAATACAAATCTATTCATTAGTATTGATATTCATTCATATCTTAAACGTTTAACTCATTGCTTTTCAATTAAATCACATACTTTTATGGGAGCCCTATTTTCCATAATTATTCCCCTTCCCACATCACATATTATAGCTCAATATTTCATTAAAATGTTCCTCCTTCTTCTACTTCAAATCTCATTTCACAAAAATTTCACTAATATACCATATTCTAATCATTAATATTAACAATCATTTATATCTTAAACATTTTATCCATTTCAATTAAATATCATGCCTTTGTGGGAACACTTCTGCTTTCCAAAGATTATTACCACCCCACATCACAATCTTGAATCATATTTCATTACAGCACTCCCTTTTTCTTAACCAAAAATTTCACTAATTTATGTTAAATATTTTATCACATTTTAAGTTACATATTATTTCTAATTTTCTATGATTACTTCTAAATACAGGTATAAAAATGCAGTCTTATGTACCTTTCTAGAATCCCTTTAACAATAAGATTTATCCATTATCTCTAAAAAAACTTTTGCTTCTTAACATCTTGCTCCCCACCATTAGGGCTTCTCATCCCTTCCTTTCTCTCTTGCTTCTTCTTCTCCTTGTCCTCTTTAACCCCTTGTCTCTCCACCTCCCTTTTATTCTACTTTCCCCCTTTCTGTTGTTTCTTAACATAATGTCCTCTTTTCACCTTATTCTTCTTTTTTTGGGCTGTTTTTCCAGATCTTAAAGACCTTTTTCCTTTTTCTCTTGCTTTTTCCCTTCTCCAATCAAAGTCATTTGTTCATCAAAGATGGCTTCTTCTTCTTCTTTGTCCCCATCATCCTCATTCTGCTTCACATAAGTATAAACCGCCATTTCTAAGTATTGAAAAATAGTGCCAAGACCATCTTTCCCTCCTTGTTTTTCTCTTTCATATTTTTGATATATAAGTTTCAATCCATCCATAGATGATGCCATTGTGTAGAGAAAAAGTTTTTCCAAACAACCTCCCAGATGTTTTAATCAGAAGTAATTTCCAAAGGTTCCAAAATCACCAAACAATCCAAACAGACTATTTCTTTTAGATACCTTCTTCTTCTTCACTTTCTCTTTCTGGGGTTAAAGTAATCACAAATCCTTTTCAAATATATTTTTTGGAAGTTTTTTAATGTTTAACAACTCTTTGCAATTCTAGGCAATCTTCTCCTTATTTTCAAATTTTGCTCTAATTTTTTTCACTCTCCCTTCCCACTCACAGACAAAAAGGTTTGTTTTTTTCCCGCTGTAACTTTAGGAAGGAGAGTAGAACAAAGAAAAAACTTTCCCCTTTAGAGTATTCGCAGCTTGTAACTCTCACAAGGAACAATATATACTTAGCAGCCTTCAAGGTTCCAGGTCACTTTCTCCCATCTTGTCCTGGTTAGAAGCAACTTTCACTTTTCTTCCAGCTTTCTCCCTCCTGCACCTGCTTGTCCGGCTGCAGCTTTCTTCATGGCGGCCATTGCTGACCGCCGTTCCTCCGCCTCGGGAAAAGAGGGTTTAGCCGGCTGGGGAGGGGGCTTGCGGCACCCCCAAACCCCTTGCCGGATCCCTCCTGTCTTCAGCTGCCTCTACGGGGCAGCTATATCCCCCAGATCCAAATGGATCAGGGGAACCTTGGCGGCGAACACAGCAGGGATCGTGCGGTCGCGAATCCCTGCCGCCGCCGAAAGCTTGCAAACCGGAAGTCCCAGAGTATGATGCCTTTCTATCGTCCCCCTAAGTTAACATTTAAAATAACGCCTAGTACCCAATCTGATTCTGCTTAGTACATTCTACCTACTAACTTTTAAAAAGAAGAAAAAATAATAAATCCAAAGTGATTAAATAAATAATTAGATAATAAATCTAAATATTAAATCTTATAACATTCCAATTATCTATTTCAAAGACAAGTGCTACAGTAATAAGTTTATAATAACATCAACACAATAGTCAATTAAACTCTTTAATTAAACTCAATATTTTAAACATTCCCTTTAATATTTTATTAAAATTTTAAAGTCTATCATTACTAAACATTTCAATATTTTAACCTTTTATTAATTCTTATAACATTCTAGTTTTCTATTTCTAATACAAATACTACAATACCATCTTATGTACCTTGCAGAATCTTCTTTTTTAAAAAGATTATACATTACCCTTTATCCCTAAAAAAATTCCTTTTTTCCCATCTTGTTTCATACCTTTGTGGCTTCCCCCCGCTTTTCCCTTGCTTTCTTATCCCACCTGACCTTTTTATCCCCCCCTCTCCTAACCTCTGCCTTGTTAGCTTCCCCCTCTGTTGTATTCCTTTTTTTCTTTTGCTTTCTAACATTGTATTGATTTTGCATCTTATTTTTCTCTTTCTTGGGTGTTTTTTTAAGTCTTAAGTCCTTCATTTTCCTTCCTCTCTTTCTCCTTTCTTTCTTAATTAAATTTTTGGATTCATTAAAGATGGCATCTTCTTCTTCTTCTTCTTCTTCTTCTTCTTCTTCTTCTTCTTCTTCTTCTTCTTCTTCTTCTTCTTCTTCTTCTTCTTCTTCTTCTTCTTCTTCTTCTTCTTCTTCTTCTTCTTCTTCTTCTTCTTCTTCTTCTTCTTCTTCTTCTTCTTCTTCTTCCGCTTTCTCCATCTGTTGTTGTGTTTGCTGATAAATAGCAAGCGCCATTTCTAAAAAATGAAAGGCTTCTTTCACAGCGTCCTTGCCTTATTTCTTTATTTTTTCCATATTCCTTTCTAAATTCATCAACAGGTAAAGCCATTGTAAATCTTTTCTTTTTTTCTTCTTCTTAAAACAACCAAGATGTTTCAAAAGTTAGAACAGTTCCCCAAAGTCCCAGAGTCATCAATCAGTCCAAACAAAGCACAAAGTTCTCACTTTCTCTTCCTGGGGTAATATCAATAAAAAGAAAAGAAAAGTCCAATCTATATTTTAAAGCTTTGTTGCAATTAATTTCTAGTCTCAAAATCTTCAAGGCATCTCCTCCAACAAGATCATAATATTTTTTTTGTCCTCTCCCTTCCCACTTATAACAAGGAGCCAAATTTTTACCTTCTACAAAAAGACAGATTTCTCAATATCCATTTGTTGATTCCATAGGGAAGGAGAGTAAACTTTCCCTTTCAGCACCTCGAATTTGCTGCTTGAAATTCTCATCTGGAAACAAAGTATCATTCAAAAAGTCATAGTTTTCAGGATGTTAGGTGTATCTTAAAGTCCTGGGTCAGCCAAGAAAAAACTTTCTCTTCAGAACTTTCTCCCTCTTCCTCCTGCACAGTCTTACCCAGCTGCCGGCTTCTTTGTGGCGGCCATTACAGACCGCCGCTCCACCGCCTTGAGAAAAGGGGGTTTTGCCGGCTGGGGAGGGGGTCTGCAACACCCCCAAACCCCTCTCCGGATCCCCTGTCTTCGGCTGCCTCTGTGGGGCAGCCTTAGCCTCCAGACCCGTCGGGATCGGAGGCACCAAGACGGCTAGCGCCGCAGGGATCGCGCAGTATCGCGAATCCCTGCCGCTGCCGAAGCCGACAAACCGGAAGTCCCCAAATATTTCTTATATGAAAATAATTTAATAGATACTACATTAATTAATATGTGAATAACAATATCAACCCCTTGGATAATCCTATTGACCCCTAGGGATTAATATTAACTACTTTTTAAAAATCTTTGTTTATGGTTTTAAATAAATTTCAGAAATGTTTCATGTCTAATAGTAAAATGTCCCCTACAAATGGTCTTCTTCATATTCAGTCTATTTGGAAGAGGAACTTAAAATAGATTCTTGTTTCCTTTGCCAAAAATTGAGTAATCACCAACATGTTTTTATGAACTATATTTTTAGAGAAGGTACTTCAGGTGGCAAATATATTTAAATCTTATCTCCTCTAAAAATTGCTTAGCTTATAGAGAATTGTCTGATCAAATTTTGATGCCAGACATGTCCACATAGGAAGTAATTAATTATGTAGCTCTAGATGGCCACAAGAATATGCACATTCATCAATTCCAATTGGTGCCACAATTTCTGGACCATAAAATTAGTTGATAGTTTGGACACACACACATACCAAACTCAAACAAAAGAGGCCTCCCCTCCCTTCCTGCCCCTCTCTGGACCCTCTGGAAGTTGAGCCACAGGGCCCTACTGTTGCCAGGTCACAGAAGCCTCGGAAAATTGACTGAGAATACTCACATGATTTGTGGATGCTTCAGAGGCTAAAAGCAAGATACAAAAGCAAAGTCTTCTCATGCGAGTTCCAGAAGGTATGGAGACCTTGTGTGTCACCAAAAATGGCATGTTGTGTCATCTGTTGCATATTTGTCATATGTTCATCATCACTAATCTAAAATATGTTCCATTTCATTTCAAATTCCTGTTCCTCTTTATCACTGAGATGGAGAGTGGTGGTACATAAATGAACAAGGGAGGAATTTTAATGCCAAGAGGGAATGGAGAAAACTGGTTGCATTTTAAGGGTGGGTTGAAGCTGAAGAAAAAAAACTAAGGGCTGTTATTTATAGTTACAGAACTTAGCATACAGCTTTCTAGACAGTTTTTTGAAGGGAGAAATCTGATAAAAAAGCCAAATAAGGTTGCCAACAGAAATGGAGAGATTTTCAGAGGGGTTGGTTAGTGTCGCAGTGGCTATGACGGGACTCCATGAGCTCCATGGAAATTGTCAAAATCCTCCTGCCGGAGGGGTCTCTGGAGACCCTAGCCAACCTTGCAGGGGTTGGTGAAGAAGAGAGGATACTCAAAACACCACAGGAAGCATATCCCTGTAGGAACAGAGAAAAACCTCTCAGACCGGCGAGGAGTGACAGGCAGACATTTCAAGCTGTCAGAAGCTGCGGTAGTCAGATCGGGAAGTTAAAAGGAGAAGATTGCAGAGTAGTGTGCTTATCCTAGGTGATATTTTGTTGACCTCTACTTCAAAGAAAAGAAAAGAATTAGTTCTCCCTTAAATTGGATTAAGTGAAAGTGAAATTAAAGTGAGATTAAAGAAGGGGATGGGACTTAAACCTTCCACCTCCAGAGCTGGTGGTGAAAAGGCATTTAGCCATTAAGAAGGGAAAATACTTAGTGTTATATAGTACAACAGCTGCCAGAATAGCCTTTGCGCAGGCATGGAAAACACCAAATACCCCCAATGAAGAACTAATAATACACAAAGTAACAGAAAGTGCTGAGATGAATATGCTAACAATGAAATTGAAAGAAAAAGATGACTCTGAATTCTTTACAATTTGGAACAATTGGTATAAATGGCTAACAAACAAAACCAAGAAGTGAGACAAAAATGTTAATTGAATCAACCTTTAAGAAAGTAAAATAAAATTTTGTAAACTATATAAAGATATAAGAATAGTAATTATAGCTAAAGATATTATTTAATAGTAGATAAATGCAATATAATGTATTATGATATTTAAACCAAAATCCTGTATAGATGCCAAGAACATTGTTGATACCATGATGCTTTACGATGTAAAAAAAAAAAGAAAATTAATAAAAATATATTTAAAAAAAAAGAATGGAAAAAGTCAGAAGAATTTACCATTTTGCCAGAAGAGTGATAGAGAGAGGAGGCTGAGATACTAGTGAGGTTGAGTCTCTGTTGTCCTCACTATATCAAATTTTGGGACTTTTGGCTGTGAAAAGGAAAAGTTTCTAAGTTTTAAAAACGAGGGATTGGATTAAAGGGAGGAAAAAGAACAAGTGTTCCATCTACTAGTTCGTGCTAGCAGAGAAAGTGTTTAAAGTGAAAAGACTTGTGAATGGACATGGCCTTGAGATGTGAATTACAGTGAGAGGAACATAAAGATTCTTTTGACATCTATAACATTTTTAGTCTGGGAGGCTGGAACAGAGAGTGAAAGAACTATTAATGCGCAAATTTAACAGCTTTCTGGCTCTAGCAGATAATAAACAGGGACCATTTTGAATAGAATACTTTGGAACACTTGAATTGCTATCAACCTTTTTTCCCTTTTCCTTTTTTCTTCTGGACTTTTTTTCCTCCTATTTTTATCTTATTTCCCCCCCCTTTTTTTTTTGTCTTCCCTGCTACCTTTTGAGATTTATAAGCCTAGAGACTGGGAATATGCAAAGATTTGCCAAATTGGGCTGGAATATAACTAACCTTGGTGGAACATGATTAACTTTGTGATATTATAATTGAAGAAGGAGAAGAAAAGAGGAACTTCTATAAGAACTTTTGGAATACTTTGGGAAAACTGTTGGGGACATTTGTGGGCCTAAGTGGATTACAAATAAATAAAGCTGGATAGCCTACCCACCTAAGAGGAAAGAAAAAGAAATAAAGCAATCTGCAAGAGAAAGCCCGATTTTCCCTATAAAATTTTGTGAGAGACATATTGTGGATCTGGTGAACCTCAAGAGACTAATTATCATTCTCATTCTATTGCTATATAATATTGTTTTAAAAAAGGAAAGTGGAAGAGTAAACATTTATACTTAAAGAGTATGACATACATTTTAGATGGCTTATCCTGAAGGTTTACTGGTGACCTGGCATGAAGAAAGAGGGGTAGACCTCTACATCAAAGAATCTATAGATTCAAAACAAATTTATAAAGATGAAGAGGGAAGAACTTTGATAGTGGAAGTAATTATAAACAGATATTATTAATAGTAATATATGCACCAAATACTAATCAAGAAGTGTTTTATGATCATCTACACAAGAAAATTGCAGAAATAGAACATGATAATATTTGTATTGTGGGAGACTTCAACACGATTGTTGATGTAAAATTAGACTATAAAAGTAGCAAAACAAATCAAAAGGCAAGGAGGACATTACTAAAGACTTTTTTTTTTAAATGACGGAGGAATTAAAGATGCCTGGAGGGAAATACAACCAGAGAAAAAACAATATACTTTCTACTCAAATATGCATAAATCATGGTCAAGAATTGACATGATATAGCAAACTTAAAAGATGCATGGAGAGAGAGAAATGTGGAAAATAAGCAATATACTTTTTACTCAAACAGACATGCATCTTGGTCTAGAATAGATATGATATGGATGTCAGCAGAATTACTTGCTAATATATGAGAAATTGAAATAGAAACAAGCACTTGGGCAGACCACAACCCAATGACAGTCATTTGGAAAGGACAAAAGAGGAGATCTAGATGGACTTTAAATAATATGATATTAAAGGAAAAAGACTTCAAACAGAAAATAGAGAAAGAATTGGTTTTCTTTTTTAAAGAAAATAAAAAAGAGGATACATCTTTACAGAATCTCTGGGATACGATGAAGGCCTTCACAAAAGGCTTGATAATACACTATACAAGGAAAAGAAACATAAAACAGAAAAATACTTTCAAAATATTGGAAGATGATGATAAGAGATTGGAAAAAGAACTACAGAAGTTCCTGCAAAAAAAGATATTAAAATTAAAATGGACATAACTAAACATAAAATGGACTAATGGAAAAAGAGGAATTAGCACAAACAATTAAAAATGCTAAACAGAATTACTTTGAAGACACAAACAAACCTGGCAGATGGTTAGCCTATACATTGAGAAAGGAAAGAGAATCAAGAAGGATTAGCCAATTAATAAAGGAAGGATATGTTTGCTATGGAAATGAGGAGAAGAAAAAATATACAAGATTACTATTGAAAATTGTATTATCAAGAGAATATTCAAGAAGAAAAAGTGAAGCAATATTTACAGAAAGCGAAATTACCCCAGATACCTAAATACATTGAAATAATGTTAGAAGGGAACATAACGATGATGGAATTAACAGAAGCCTTAAAAAAACAGAATGTTGGAAAAGCACCAGGTCCAGATGGATTGCCAGTGGAATTTTATAAGACTTTACAGGAAATATTGAATCTCCAACTATTAGAAGTCATGAATGAAGTTATGTCAAAGAAGAGAATACCCAAAACATGGCCAGAAGCATATGTTGCACTTATACCGAAGGAAGACATAGACCCGCAGCAAGTTAAGAATTACAAACCTATATCCCTATTAAACTCAGACTATAAAATTTTTGCTTCAATTTTGGCAGAAAGACTGAAAAGATACTTAAATAATTTTATTCATGCTGATCAAAATGGATTTCTGCCAAAGAGACAAATCAAAGACAATATGAGAATAATTCTGGATACTTTGGAATATTATGAGGTACATCCTGAAAAGCAAATGGCCTTGATTTTTTTTAGATGCACAAAAAGCATTTGACAATGTGAGCTGGTAATTCATGTTATTGCAATTGGTACAAAATTTTATTCAAGCCATTGAAACGATATATCATAAACATACTGCAAATGTTATAATAAATGGAGAATTAACAGAATCTATAGATATAAGAAAAGGGACTAGACAAGGTTGTCCACTGTCATCTTTGCTGTTTGTGTTAACATTGGAAGTGTTGAATAGGAATATTAGAGAATAAAAAGAAATAAAATGAATGAAAATCAAAAAGGAAGAGTATAAATTGCAAGCCTTTGCAGATGACCTGGTATTTATATTAGAGGATCCATTGGAAACAGCACCTAAATTAATAGAAAAGATAGAAGAATATGGAAAATAAATAAAGATAAAACAAAGATATTAACAAAGAACATGCTAGCAAGACAAAAGAAAGAGTTGGAAGAAATTTTAGAAATACAGGTTACAAATAAGGTTAAGTACTTAGGGATACATATTACACCAAGATGTAGCACATTAAAGGAGGATAACTATTTTAAACTCAAACAGCAGATTGCGAGAGATTTGACAAAATGGGAAAACTTACAATTATCATTGATTGGGAGAATACGTACAATTAAGATGAATGTATTGCCTAGAATTTTATATCTATTCCAGACAATTCCAATTCTATTAGGGAAAGAGTTTTTCGAAGACTTAAATAAAATTGAATGAGACCGAACAATGCAGAAGAGCTGAAGGCTGCTATTGAAGCATCCTGGTCTTCCATAACACCTCAGCAGTGCCACAGGCTGATAGCTTCCATGCCATTGAGGCAGTAATTGCTGCAAAAGGGGCCCAAACCAAGTACTGAATGCATATGCATGCTTATACTTTTCAGAGGTCTGATATTGTTCAATGTACAATCCTTGTTTTATTGATTGCATGTAATATTCTAATTTTCTGAGATTGTGGATTTGGGGTTTTCATGAGCTGTAAGCCATAATCATCACAATTATGACAAATCATGGCTTGAACTATCTTGCTTTGCATGTAATGAGTCTATGTCATATATTAGTTTCACCTTTTAAATTGCATTACTGAAATAAATGAACTTTTGCACGATATTCTAATTTTTCGAGTTTCACCTGTACATAATCAGCAGTTTAGCCACAGAAAAATAATTTTAATGAGACATATGAAAATAATTTTGCAGAGACATATGAAAACAGCATCAGAAATGACACCAAAATAACAACATGTATGTAAAGACCTAACACACTGCAATGCTTTTGCTTTGGTATGTAAGACACAAATTTTCCATGAGCCACCATTTGCGCTTCCCCCCTCTAGACAGACAGACAGACAGACATTGCTCTCCCTACAAACTCTCTCTCTCTCTCTCTCTCTCTCCCTCCCTCCCTCCCCCCCCTCTCTCTCTCCCTCTCTCAGCTGTACTTCAGTAATTCAGAGAAGCAACTCATTTTATATATTTAGAACTTACTATTTAAAATAGATGGTGAAGTTTGAAACTAATATCTGGATGCACAAAATAAGTTCACAGATTTAGTTAACTTTGGATCAAGGACTACCAGTATTTTGCTACTAATTTACATATTCCATGGACAGCTTTAGTGAGGCAGGCAAATGTAATATATCCAGGGGAATGTTTCTATTAAGCCTCAGTGAAAGCAAATTTTGTGAAAGGAAGGGCCTTTCATGCTTGACTTCAGATGAGAACCTCAGCTTGTATTACTGAATGTGACTCTGGAGATTTCCAAAGTTCCGTCCTTGTCTTTTTTCCAGTGGATGACTTAGGCATGTTTATACTGGGGCCCTGCACAACTTTTATGAAACACTATATATAGTCCAATTGTAGATAGAACCAATTGTATCTAAATAAATGATTACATCAGTATAATGATACATCCAGTAGATTTAGATCAGCTTTCACTATTGCCTTAAGCCATTTTTATTGGGAAGGTGACTAATAAGTGTTAAAGAAATAAATACAAGTAAGTATTGTAACATATTTAATTTTCTACCAGTTAAGAATGAGAAGAAAACAAATCTCAGACCATCAATTACATATATTTGACCATATGCTGAAGAAAGGAGCAATACTCCTTTTTATGTAACCATGCTACTACATAATGGTCATTTCCTCACTGGTATAGAATTTGTTCAAAATATGAATTGTTTCATGCTGTGCTTTGTTACTCATTTTGAAATAATATCTATTCACATTTTTCATTCCTAACTTAGTACAGTATTGATTTCTATACATGTTAATTTGATAAAATGAAAAACATTAGCATAAAAGCAAACATTCATATGCTTGAATTTCTTTTCTTCTATATGTCATTTTTGTACACTTTTCTCTAAAAATTAAAGATTGTCTTTTTTCACTTGTCCCTTTAACTCTTCTATACCAATTTCCATATCACATGCCAACTCCTATTCTTCAGTGAGAAGAGAAACAGCACATTAAACTATGCCCAAGAACATAAAATATTCAGTAAGCTTTGCATTTGTTTATATAAGCAGCAGAGCCCACCTCCTCACTTATTCTGTAATTAATTTGTATACTTCCGACTGCTTTGAACAAGGTTATTCTGAATCAAAAGTTGGAGACAGTTGCTCCTGATACACAACTTGGGCAGTACAGCAATCTCGAGAATAGTCATTATAATTTTTAAAAAATCAATCTATCAACCTGTCCTGATGAGAAGAAAACAAATCTCCAATTCACATTCAAATATTCTTCCTTTAGCTTTGTCAGTAAAAAAATCAGTCTACTTTCTCTTATCAAGGAAAAACTTCCCTCAGTTAAATCAGTTTCTGTTTAAATATCTATTCATATTTACATTGTATTACAAATTTTTATCATTGAAGTTAACATAGATATTATTTTGCTCTTATATTAGTGCTATGTCAAAACTTTATATAGGCTAATGTGCCAGTAGCCCTGGTAAAGTCAGAATGATTCATTACTATTTTCTTCTGTTCTGAAAGGTTACCCTAACTGAAGCTTCTGATTGTTCTTCAAGGCACTGTTATGTAGCATATATTGTTATAGTCTAATCTGGAGGTTACAAGGGCATGAGTGACCTTGAGCAGGATCCTATGGTCCAGAAATGGGTGCAA
The DNA here is from genome assembly GCF_049901735.1 of Notechis scutatus. NCBI lineage: Eukaryota > Metazoa > Chordata > Lepidosauria > Squamata > Elapidae > Notechis > Notechis scutatus. The sequence continues at coordinate 64,603,849 of NC_142025.1, forward strand.
TTGATGCACAATCTGAAGTTATGCAAAGGCCCTGCTCGTCACAGCTGTCATCTTTTCTGAAGCAGGAGCTGAAAGTCTGGGAGGACCCCCAGATTGTACATATGGACCTGCCTGGAGCACTGCTATTCCATTGAGAATCAAAGATGGAACTTTGAGGTCCAAAAACCAAAGTCACTCTGATTTGCTTGGGTTTACCTGAAGCTTATTGTACTCCATCCAGGCACCCATAGACTCCAGGTACAGAAGCAGAACTGGAACCCCAGATGACCCTACTCAGTGGCTTCATGTACATATTAAACAATCACAGATATTTTCCTAGGAGGCCCTAATTAGCTAGAAGGGGAATGGATCTAATACAGTGGTGGCTGAACTAACAGGTGATCCTGTCTACTTCTTTTGGCTCCAAAGGATTCAACTTTTTCTAGATGACTTGACTTCAATTGCCTCCACAGAATCTGCCAAACTTGACTCCAGTTGCCTCCATAAATCTGTATCAATGCCAGAGTCCAATTTAGAGCATATCCAGTCAACTTTATTTTCCAATTACTTAGCATATTCTTCATAGCGACCCTGTAGGTCACAGGTTTCAAACTCAAGGCCACGTGGATCTGGCTCACAGGGTGCTTAGATCTGGCCCATGGGGCTGCCCTGGAAACAGCGAAGGACCGGCCCACAGTGTTTCTGCTAGTGAAAACAGAGCTTGGGAGGGTGGCTGTGACAGCCTCCTTCAGTGTCAGCAAAAATGGCTCAGTTGCAACCGAAAATGGAGCCCAGGAAGGCCATGCACAGACCCCGAGCTCCACTGGTAGAGGGCTACAGAAAGCCATCGTGGCCAAAAATGGAGTGCAGGAGGGGGCTGCACATGCTCCCCCCAGCTCCGTTTTCACTGGTAGAGGGCTACAGGAGGCCGTTGTGGCCAAAAATGGAGTGCAGGAGAAGGCTGCACATGCTCCCCCCAGCTCCATTTTTGCTGGCATAGTGCTAGCAAAACAGACTACTAGCAAAAGTGGCATTTGATCACAAGACAAGGAGGCATTGACAGATGTTTCCCCTTTTGCATTTGGGCATCCAAACAGGGACAGGAAAGGAGGAAGGGAAAAAGGAAAGAAAAAGATGGGAAGATGGGAAGAGAGCAAGAAAAGAAAAAGAAAAAAGGGGGGAAAGAGAGGAGGGAGGAGGGAGGGAGGGAAGAAGGAAATTATAATGAGTGGGAGGGATGGTCTAAGTAAAGGCCTGCCTTAGCATTTGGCCACTAGCAGCCCTACTGCCCTGTCACCATCCCCTTGTCTCCTCCTCCTGACATCTACTGGTGGTCTCCCATCTTAGAGCTGAGGAGGCTTTGGTTACAAAGCTGGGTCTCCTTGCGTGGAGAGGAAATGGGCTCCCTCTGACCCACACACTTTGCCCTCCCACATACACCATGAGCAACCTGGCCAAGGAGAGCAAGAATAGAGCAGTAGCCTCGAGGAGGAAATAAGTGCAGGAGATAAGTGGGGTCCTGATGCTCTGGAGCTTGATGATCGGATTGGGCAATTGCCCTCCACTGCCTAAGGCTCTGGACAGCCTGCGCCACCATCTGGGGTCCTCTGTGTGACCTGAGAGGGATAGCAAGGCTCCTTTGGAGGACAAGGATTTGGTGGTCTCCCTGGTTTCGCCTTCCTCTACTAGAGACAATGGTCCTGCCCAGGCCATCACAGGTGCCCCCAACATGAGTGACATTGAGCTGGCCACGCCCACCCCAGCCCCCTGAGGTCAAACACAACCCTGATACTGCCCTCAATGAAATTGAGTTTGATACTCCTGCTGTCAAACCACAGAATCATTCCCACTAAGAAGTTATCAGGTCACCTGAAACAGGGCCACTAGACAATTAACTGTAGGTACAATAAGTTCAGAGGAATAAAGTTTCATCATCTTTACTATGACACAGTAGGCCAAGGGGTGTCAAATTCAAGGCCCACAGGGCTGGCCTAAAAATATGAAAGGGCCAGCCTGCACCCCCCATGGAGGGTGAAAATGAGGCACAGGGCGCAGACCCCCGTGCCCCATTTTGGCTGGCAGGGTGCTGCAGGGTGCTCCATCCTGGCCCCCCAGTCCCCCTCTACTGGCCTGCAAAGGAGAACTACAATGCTGATCTGGCCCTCAAAGAAACCCAGTTTGACACCCCTTCAGTAGGCCTAAGAGTGACTGCTGCTTGTGTTTGATCAGGTTTGCTCCTTATTGCCCTTAACTGTCACTGTCAAACTATTCTACAGTAATGCTATATTTTTCAATGTTTATTTCAGTTTTAGATTTCTTTACAGATGTCGTTGTAATACTGGTTCATGTTTTCTTTTAATAGCTCTTTGATATTTTCAAGTTCCTTCCTAAGAATAACAGAATAACAGAGTTGGAAGAGACCTTGGAGGTCTTGTAGTCCTGCTCAAGCAGGAGACTATACCATTCTAGACAAATAGCTGTCCAGTCTTTTCTTATAAACCTCCAGCGATGGAGCACTCATAACTTCTGAAGGCAAGCTGTTCCACTGGTTAATTTTCCCTTAATCCCTTAATTCTAGGTTGCTTCTCTCCTTGATTAGATACCAGTAATGGTAATTAATTACCATTGTTTCGTCTTGCCTTCTGGTGCTTTGAAAAGTAAGCTGATCCCCTTTTCTTTGTGGCAGCTCAAATATTAGAATACTGCTATCATGTTACCTCTAGTCCTTCTTTTCATGAGACTAGACATGCCCTGTTCTTCATGTTTCAGCCTCTATCAACATAAAGAAAGGTTTCTTGGCCTTGGACTCTTTTCGCTTCTTGGCAATGTTCTCAATTTGTTTTAGTTTAGTTTAGTGTAGTTTATTGTCATTGCACCTTGTACAATGAAATCAAACACCAACTTCAGTGCACATCATGACTATGAAAATAAACACAAACACACATCCTTCACATTCTATACATTGAATTGAAAATCCCTGATATTGCATTAATATTGCACTATATATTAGAATTCAATAGAATTACTGCCCTGGGAGAGAAGCTGTTTTTCAGCCTATTTGTCCTTGTTTTTATTATCCTGTACTGTCTGCCAGATGATAATAGTTCAAAAAATGGGTGCCCAGGATGAGATGGATCTTTGAGAATGTTTTGAACTTTCTTAAGGCAGCAGGAGCTATAAAGCTCTTCCAAAGAAGGGAGAGGGCAACCAATGATCTTCTGTGCAATGACATTAACCCTCTGGTGTGCTGTCCTATCTGCCACTGTGCAATTGGCAAACATACAGAGGTGCAGTAAGTTAAGATACTCTCTATGGCAGAGGTCCCCAACCAATGGTCCACAGACCACTGGTGATCTGTGAGAAAATTTTGGTGGTCCACGGCACACCCGGGTGGAGGAGCCACTCCGGGATGACCAGTCCTGTGACTAGAGCTCTGGATTGTGAGACCAGCCAGGCAGCTCGTGGTAGGGCTGGAAATCTCCACCGTAGAAGAAAGAACATGCAACCTGCAACTTTGCAGGAGGTGCAAGGTGCAAGGAGCAGCACAGCCCTTGCTGGCCAGAATGAGGTAATTGGTGCTGTTGCAGCAAGAGGGGGTGGAGGTGGTGGCATAGGCGGGCCGAAGCAATGCATGTTGGCAATCTTTAGGGGGAAGCTCTTTCTTCAGCTGAACCCACCACTGCTGGCCCTGTCCCTCACCCATCCCTCCCACTCAGTCCTCACCTGGCCTGAGAAGGGAAAGGCAGTGGGTGAAGATTTGCTCCATACTCCCACCATTCCAGAGCAGGAGTGAATCTGGGTATCATGGGCATTTGTTCCGGGCCTTTTTGGTGCTGCATGACTGGGAGATGTGCGACCTCCTCTCCACCCCAAAACACTGGCTGGCTAGCTGAGAGATATAAGAGAGGGAGGGGGAAAAGATGAGAGAAAGAAATGAGAGAGATACTGAGATGAGAGGGAGAGAGAGGGAGAGAGAGAGATGAGAGAGAAAGAGATACAGAGAGAGATGAGAGAGAAAGAGATACTGAGAGATGAGAAAGATACAGAGCGATGAGAGAGATAGAGAGAGAGGAGAGAAAGAAAAAGATGAAAGAGATACTGAGAGGGATGAGAGAGATACAGAGAAATAGGAAAGAGAGAAAGAGATGAGAGAAAGAGATACTGAGAGAAAGAGGTGAGAGAGATGAGAGAGAAAAGAGATGAGAGAAAGAGATACTGAGAGATGAGAGAGAGAGATGAGAGATACAGAGAGAGATGAGAGATACAGAGATAGGAAAGAGAATAGATGAGAGAGAGATACTGAGAGATAGACACTGAGAGATATGAGAGATATGAGATACTGAGAGAGAGAGAGAGAGATAATAGAGAGAGATGAGACAAAGATATACTGAGAGAAATGAGAGAGATACAGAGATACAGAGAGATATGAGAAAGAGAGATGAGAGATACACATGGATGTCTGATCTGCTCCTTCTATAGTCCACTATAAGCTCCTTGGTCTTATTGGTGTTGAGGACCAAGTTATTGTCTCCACACCACAAAAGTAACCAGTCCACCTCATCTTGGTAGGCAGACTCACTTCCCCCCAGAGATGAGTCCCACCACTATTGTATCATCTGCAAATTTAGTAATAGTATTACTAGCATGAGTGGGAATGCAGTCATGCACATAAAGAGTATAGAGTAAGGGACTCAACATGCACCCCTGTGGTCTACCAGTGTTAAGAATAAGGGCTGAAGAGGTATGATTTCCTAATCTGACCCTCTGTGAGTGGCCAGACAGGAAGTCCATAATCCAAAGGCAGATTGAGTAAGAAAGTACAAGGTCCAGAAGTTTAGACACTAGTCTATGTGGAAGAATTGTGTTAAATGCAAAACTAAAACCTCAAAAAGCATCCTCACATAGCTCCCCGCCACTGTTCTAGATGAGTCAGAGCAGTGTGAAGAGTGAGTGTCCTCTGTAGATCTATTTCTTCTGTATGCAAACTGATGTTTATCAAATGTATGCAGAAGACCAGAAAAGATGTGCTGGCAGACCAATTTCTCAAAGCACTTCATGATGATAGGAGTGAGTGTCACTGGTCTGTAATCATTGATGTTATTGATAGGGAACTTCTTTGGCAGTGGAACAATGGTGGAAGCCTTCAAACAAGATGGAATAGTGCAGCAGTCACCAACTGGTGGGCCGTGGCCCACTGGTGGACCGTGAGAAAATTTTGGTGGGCCGCAGAGAAATCTCACCCCCGGAGCACCCCCCCAAAGCAATTAATCCAGAAACACAAGGCTGCGCCGCCCACATGGCCCACGGGAACCCTCCCCGCCCACTCACTCCTTACCCGGCAAACTTGTCTGCTAAATTGCTATTTTTCCTTTTTCCAACCATCAGCTGTTCTGCTATGCCAGGAGATTTAGATTAGCTAGAAAGCAGGAAATGGTTGCATTTCTTGCTTTCTAGCTAGTCTTTAGATCTGCTTTTAAGCAGAGCCGAACCTTCCTTAGGACTGAAGTTTCTATTATTCAGTGCAGACTCATGGCAAGCAAATTTTATGTGACAAACTCAGGTAGCCGATGGCAGATTGATAGATAATTGAATGATCTGTGATTCTGTGAGCAACTCAATCTGCCTGCCTGCTTTGCCTGATTTTGGGTAAAAGTTGCTCTTTTTTATAAAAAATTCAATATTTATATAAATATTTATAATATTTACATACAAGCCATGCCCAGCTAGTCACATGACCACCAAGCCACACCCACAAATTAGGCCATGCCCACAGAACCGGTTAGTGGTCCCTGGGATTTAAAATTATGAGTTTGGTGGTCCCTGAGGTCCAAAAGGTTGGTGACCCCTGGAATAGTGGACTGGGATAAAGACTGATTGAAGATCCTGGTAAAGACTCCGGCCAACTGATCAGCACAGTGTTTAAGCACTCGGCAAGAAAGTAGGGGCAGGCAGGCACAACCACAGGTAATGTAGACAGTAAACACAATGTCAGACATAAAGATCTCAAGTGCCTATATACAAATGCACAAAGTCTGGGAAACAAACAGGGTGAACTCGAACTACAAATACATGAAGGTAGATATGATATAGTTGGAATAACAGAAACTTGGTGGGATGAAACCCATGACTGGAACATACTGGTAGAAGGATACAAACTATTTAAAAAAAAACCATAAAAGAGGAGGTGGAGATGCACTGTATGTAAAGGACCACTATATTGCTACAGAAATGCATGAAACCAAACATGAAAACCTCCTAGAATGCATATGGGTCAATATAAAAGAAAAAAAGAATGACATGGCCATAGGTGTATATTATAGACCACCCAACCAAGCAGAAAATATAGATGTCCTTTTTGCCAGCCAACTAACAAACATATGCAGGAAACACACAGGAGTAATGGGAGACTTCAATTATCCTGATATCAATTGGAAAACTAATTCTGCACCAAGTGAGAAATCAAATAAGTTCCTAACCAACCTAGCTGACAACTTTGTTGTCCAAAAGGTAGAGGGTGAAACTAGAGGGACAGCAATATTGGACTTAATTCTTACAAACAGAGAAGGAGTGATAGAGGGTGTTGAAACTGCAGGAACATTGGGTGAGAGTGACCATGTCATACTAGAATTCAACATAACACAAACACAAGCAACAGAACATAATGACATCAGAGTCTTGGATTTTAAAAGAGCTGATTTCAATAAACTCAGAGAGAACTTGGGAAAGATTCCATGGATGAAAATCCTAAAGGGGAAAACAACTCAAGAATCAGCCTGTGGCACTGCTGAGGTGTTATGGAAGACCAGGATGTTTCAATAGCGGCCTTCAGCTCTTCTGCATTCTTTGGTCTCATGTCTCTCATCTTTCTCTTGGCAATGCCCCATAGATTCTCTATGGGGTTCAGGTCAGGCGAGTTTGCTGGCCAATCAAGCACAGTAATGCCACAGTCATTGAACCAGGTTTTGGTGCTTTTGGCAGTGTGGGCAGGTGCCAAGTCCTGCTGGAAAATAAAGTCAGCATCCCCATAAAGCTCATCTGTGGAAGGAAGCATGAAGTGCTCCAAAATCTCCTGGTAGACAGCTGCGTTGAACCTGGACTTAATGAAGCACAGTGGACCAACATCAGCATATGGCATGGCTCCCCAAATCAACACAGACTGTGGAAACTGCACACTGGACTTCAAGCATCTTGCAGTGTGTGCCTCTCCATTCTTTCTCCAGACTCTGGGTCCTTGGTTTCCAAATGAGATGCAAAAGTTGCTCTTGTCAGAAAAGAGGACTTTGGACCACTGAGCAACAGACCAGTTCTGTTTTTCTTTAGCCCAGATAAGACGCTTCTGACGTTGTTTGTTGTTCAGGAGTGTCTTGACAAGAGGAATACAACATTTGAAGCCCGTGTCCAGGATCCGTCTGTGTGTGGTGGCTCTTGATGTACTGACTCCAACCTCAGTCCACTTCTTGTGAAAGTCCCCAACACTTTTGAATGGCCTTTTCCTGACAATCCTCTCCAGGCTGCGGTCATTCCTGTTGCTTGTGCACCTTTTCCTTCCACACTTTTCCCTTCCACATAACTTTCTATTAATGTGCTTTGATACAGCACTTTGGGAACATCCAACTTCTTTTTCAATTACTTTTTGAGGCTTTCCCTCCTTATGGAGGTTGTCAATGATGGTTTTCTGCACAACTGTCAGGTCAGCAGTCTTTCCCATGATTGTGATATCTACTGAACCAGACTGAGAGACCATTTAAAGGCTCAGGAACCCTTTGCAGGTGTTATGGCTTAATTAGCTGATTCGAGTGGGACACTTTGAGCCTAGAATATTGAACATTTTCACAATATTCTAATTTTCTGAGATTGTGGACTTGGGGTTTTCATGAGCTGTAAGCCATAATCATCTCAATTATGACAAATCATGGCTTGAACTATCTTGCTTTGCATGTAATGAGTCAATCTCATATATTAGGTTCACTTTTTAAGTTGCATTACTGAAATAAATGAACTTTTGCACAATATTCTAATTTTTCGTGTTTCACCTGTAATTCCTTTAAACTATTTTAAACTCCAGACTTATAATGGTCTGCCATCTATCCTTGATTTCTGATAGATTGTTTCAAAATGAATCCATTTATCTCTTAAATTGTGTGATTTCTTGTTTAGTTTTAGCAGTACATAATTTTACAGGGATGTATTTTATTTAGATAAAATGAAATAGAATAAAGAAAATAATGTTTGGTGGTGGGGAATGACACAATGAAGCTTCTAGCTGTTTGTGACATGAATCCTGATAAGCTGTTCCTAATATGGCCCATTTTTGATGTCACCCATTTCTCTGTGGAAGAGATGGGGACACACTGCTCCCTATAGATTCTTGTACCAAGAAAGAACACATTAGCACATGTCTTTTTAGACATAGTAGAATCTGGTAAAATGGATCTGATAATCTTTTTTTAAAATTTTTATTGGTTTTTAAAACAAACATAAACAAACAAAACATCAAGCCATCTTCCATATATATACATACAGTGTGTCGGTTGGCTTACAAATTGTTTTGTGCTTCCATTTCATAGTCTTCAATTACAATTACATTGTATATATTCTCGTATTTTCAATCAAATATTAAATACATTAATATCATTATTAATCAATCATTTGACTATACTTTTATTCATTCATGTTTTACGAAATAATCATATTTTACTTAATTTGTTTTATGACGGTTCATATTATCCCAAATCTATCCTAGAATCATTTGGTAGATATAATAAGAAAAGAATACATCTTTATATATTTATTATTTTCTAAGAGTCTACATATTTCATTACTATATTTTATTGTCTAACCATTGATAGAATAGATCCCAAATTTTATAAAATTGTTTATCATCTTGTTCTCTAATTTCAAATGTCAATCTACTCATTTCAGCACATTCCAATATTTTTTTATTTTTTTTGAACAAATTTTATTAATTTTTAAAGACGTACAAAACATAAATACACAGAAAAACAAAACATAAAAGCATAAAAAATCTCTTTTCTGAAAGTTGCTTAGTCCCGGGTTAAAACTCTTGGTACAGACACAAATTCAAATTCATATTCATTTTACATACCATTCCATATCTTATTAGCATTTTCAATTTTCTATATAACTTCTCCTCTCTTTTAAATTTTCTCAATTTTATTTTGTTTATCTCCTCTCAATTCGAATCATAATATTTATTATTCTTTGTCTGTTCTATTTCCAGCTATCCATTTATCTTTCTTCTTTGAAAACTTCTCCTGTACACTAATTGGAGTATGATGCCTTTATCTCTTTCCCCTATATTTATAATACTTAATATAGAATACATAGCTTACATTGGGATTCTGTCTGGTACATTCTAAAATTATACAGTATTATCAAAACCAATACAAATCTATTCATTAATATTGATATTCATTTATATCTTAAACATTTAGCACATTACTTTTCAGTTAAATCACATACTTTTATGGGAGCACCTATTTTCCATAGTTATTCCCCCCCCCCCCACATCACATATTATAGATCATTATTTCATTACGATGTTCCCCCTTCTCCTACTTCAAATCTCTCATTTCACGAAAAGTTTCACTAGGATAACATAGTCTAATCATTAATATTAACAATCATTTATATCTTAAACATTTTACCCATTTCAGTTAAATATGGGAACACTTATGCTTTCCAAAATTATTCCCCCCACATCACATATCTTAAATCATTGTTTCATTGAAGTACTCCCCTTTTCTTAACAAAAATTTCACTAAATTATACTAAATATTTTATCACATTTTAAATTGCATATTATTTCCAATTTTCTATGGTTATTTCTAAGTACAAATGTAGAAATACAATCTTATGTACCTTTCTAGAATCCCTTTTTCAATAAGATTTATCCATTATCTCTAAAAACTTTTGCTTCTTTGCATCTTGCTCCCCACCATTAAGGCTTCTCATCCCTTCCTTTCTCCCTTGCTTCTTTTTCTCCTTGTCCTCTTTACCCCCTTGTCTCTTTCTTTCTTTTCTTTCTCTTCCTTCTCTCTCTCATTTGTTTCCCTCTGTTCCCTTTCTCTCATTTTCTCCCTCCAGATCTCTCTCATTTCTGTGTCCCTCTCCCCCTTCTTTCTCTCTCTCATTTGTTTCTCTCTTTCCTCTTTCATTGTCCCTCGATCATTTTCTCATTTCTATTTCTCGCCTGAGCCAACACGAAGTTGCGGGCAGTGCATTTGCGACCGGCTGCTTTTTATGATTCCGCGTCCTTCATGGGCAGCTAAGTGCCAGCCACAGTCCCCTTTGTGTCACCTCAGGAAGGAGGAGCACTGCTGCCACCACTGAATGCAATGAGGGAAGAGCTCTGGCTCTCCTGTGCAGCGCAGCCAGCTACTCACATGAGCACGCAGTAGTGGCAGCAGGAGGTGGAGTCACCATTGCCACTGCCATGATCCCATCCCAGGAGGGTATCCTACTTGTGTGTGTGTGTGTGTGTGTGCACGTGCATGAAAGAGAGAGAGATGAAAGAAAGAAAAGGGGAGAAATCCCTTTTCTCTCTCTCATCTCTCCTTCCCCCTTGTGCAGTGGGAGGCGAGGGCTGCTTTGAGTGCAAATGTGGCACGAAGGCAAATACAGGGCTGCTTTGCTTCTGCAATAAGGCTCCAGCCATTGCCTTGCCATGTTCCCCCACACACAGGTCTTCAACTGAGCATGGTGGGTCCAAGTTCCAGCCCAAAGTGAAGGCTGTCTTCCGCCCAAACGTGGCACAAAGGCAGATATAGACTTCTCTCCTGCACTATGGCTCCAGTGACTGGCGCGGTGTGGGGTGGGGTGGAGTGGGGTGGGGCTAGCCAGGAGTGGGATTTGGGGGCTCACTGAGCCCTGCAAATCTTAGCTAGGGGATTGCTGGAGTTCCTGCGAGCCCCCAGCAGCCCACCCCTGGTTGCATGATAGCTCCAGAGGTTTCTGGATGAAATGTATTATCTAGACCCCTACCAGTCAGGATTCAGGCCTGGATATGGAACAGAAACAGCATTGGTCGCACTTTTGGATGATCTCTGGTGGGAGTGGGATGGGGATAGTGCATCCATCCCTGCTCTACTTCTTGGCAGCTTTTGATACCATTGAACATAGTATTCTTCTGGAATGGCTTCGGGGGATGGAAGTGGGAGGATGGAAGTAGCTCCATTCAAAATGCAAGAAAGAAAACTTTTGGCTCCATTGTTATAGAGAAAAGGACTTTTACTAAATATGAAGTGGTAGTGTCAGAAGAAATACAAGATCTGAGGTGAAAGGCCCAAAAAGTACATATGGAAAGTTATCCCATGTCCCCACTCCCAATAGTTCAAACTAGCCATCCAATCTGAGGTGTGTATAATGTCATGTGGGTGCATCTTCAGGTGGCATTTCACACATCTGGTATGCCAAGAGGTTGACCTTGGCCTAGAAAGATAAGAGGCTACATCTGCGCAGTAAGCAAGTAAGCACAATCAAGAAAGCATCCCAACTTTTACAATTCACCAACTTCATCCTCCAGCACCCTTCCCCCACATGAGGCCCAATTATTCCTCCTCCCATTTCTATGGCAGCCAGAAAGAGACAATCAGAAGAAGTAATCTTGGAGGCTGACACTGGATTTGGGGTCCTTTGGCCCAGGAAGAATTGCCACATTTGGTCTTGGATGGCGTGCCACTACCCCAAGCAGACCCTGTGCATAATCTGGGGGTTCTCCTGAACTTGCAACTACTGCTCAAAGGGCAAATGGCAGTTGTGGCCAGGAACACTAATACTCTTCCAGAAGGAGCTGAAGACCCGGTTCTGCCAGTGGGCCTGGGGAATGCAGAGCAAGATGGAACATATTAAATGGTTTGTATGCAGGGGTAGGATTCTACTGGTTCTCTCCACTTCTGTAGAACCAGTTGCTCTGAAAAGCAGCAAACAGAGAGCATACATAGAACCGGTTCTATGTCTGCTGCTGTTTTGGCCCACCCACCCACCCAGGCTCTTACTTGACCTTTATTTCCTGCTTTTTCAATCGCAGCTCCTTTGCGTGACACAGCTGCGGTTGAAAATGCAGGAAAAAAGTGCACACTCCCACTCAGCGCTGCTCAGCTGTCCAGGCAGCTAACTGACGACGATAAACACGAGCACGTAAAATTAATTAATTAAAATCAATCCATGGTGCAGGAGTCCCTTTTGCCTGATTTTGCATATCATACTGGAAATTTAGGAAAGTGTGAATAAATCATACATGCACTAATAAGACTGAAATTTCTTGCTTTATTTTGCTATATAGTATTGCATTTTTTTCAGTATTTTTAAAATTCAGAAAACATATCCACAATTTTAATCACTATTTACAATAGATGATCAATGGTTAACAAAACCTCATCCAATTGTACTTTAATGGAGCATGAAGAAAATTATGATAAAAGAAGTCTAGAAAGTGAAATATATATTTTATTTAATTAACATCTGATAATTATGTAGCCTTACTAGTGCCTGTAAGGATAAATCTGGGCTAACCTATTTTAATATTTAAAATATAGTACCACTGTTGCACGGTTCATTTCAAGCAATTTTTGAACTACAAAATGACTCTTAAAAGTTATTCAGTCCGATCTATGTATAGTATATAAAATCATACATTGCAATGTCCTACCTGTCAATGAATACTTCAGCTTCAACCATAACAATGCAAGAGCAAACAATAGATACAAACTCAAGGTTAATCGCACCAAACTTGATTGCAGGAAATACGACTTCAGCAACAGAGTGGTCAATGTCTGAAATACTCTACCTGACTCTGTGGTTTCTTCCCCAAACCCCAAAAACGTTAACCTTAGACTTTCTACTATTGCCCTCACCCCTTTCCTAAGAGGTCTGTAGGGGGCATGCATAAGCGCACCAATGTGCCTACCATCCCTGTCCTATTGTTTCTTTTATTTTTCTTATTTGTATCCATGTATTCATAACTATGTTTTTACTTATACCTATTATCTTGTAAGCGATTGACAAACCAAATAAAATAAATAAAAAATAAAAAGATTGGAGTTCAAATGTTCAGAAGTATAGCTTGCTGTAGTGGTATATCTGTGGAAAAAAAATCCTGAAAGTTTGTGGTGAAGTGGGAAGCTCAGTGCCAAACACAACATATAATTGAGTTTAATTTTTTCCATATGCATCAACAAAAAACCCCACCCTTCTATGAGAGATGAAAGCTTCTCTTTCGGTTATATTCTATTTTGTAAATAATTCCAAACTCTATAATTTTGTAGAATTTTTATCAAAACATGTCAGAATGTAGGAAAGATGAGCTATCATTCTTGATCCAAGTGTGCATTATTTAATAGAAGAATTATGTATTGAGGATGGGTTTTTAAAAAGAAGAGGTAATTCTTTTTTTTTTTTTTTTTGCCAGTATGAACCATCTAGTATGAAATAAAACAATCTTTTTGTTCATTGTTTAAGTGTAAGGTAATGGAACATTGTATTACAGAAATAATGACACCAAGCAAATGAACATATTATTTTAAGTAAAGTTGAAATATTTTTTGCTATAACATTTAACTTAACATTATTTTTGTTCTTCATTTACTATTGACACACCATTGGAAACATAGTACACAGAACTTCCTAAACTCTCTCGTTCCATATGTAAGCAGTGGCTCTCTCTTACTGATTGTAATGCTGGATTCTTGGAACAATGTCCATTTGATAAGTGATCAAAACTTTTTTACTTAAAGAATATTTGTTATGGATTCTAATATCATGAACTACCATCAAAAAAGAAAAAAAGATAAGAAGAAAAAAATGATACAGAAGGTTTTAATATACCAAGATCTTGCAACGGTCATGTTGAATGGAATGATTGTAATGGAATTGGTCTTTGGTAGAGAAATCCTTTAGTCTCTCCAGTGTAGCATAATACTTTAAATGTCAATTATCATATATTTGACAAGTTTTAAACTTGTAGTCAGAAATAATTCAACATGCTAGAAATGTCATGTATATTATAATCTGAAATAGATTTCCATTAAAAATAGTATGGAAATATTTTGAAGCACATGGTGTTTTTTTTAAGATGGTGACAGTGGCTGCTTTGTAGATGGTGCTCTGAAATATACTTTGCAAGAGAGGTTTTTTAATGAATTTGGATTGTAGAGATTGGTATGTGGAAATGGAAGAGTGTGTTAAGGAAAAGGCAAGAAAGAAACAATCTTGATAAACTAACTGTGAGACTAGAATTGATTTGAAGAGACAGAGAGTTGAAGAGACTGATAGACCAAGAGCTGGTACAGTGGAATGGTCGGAAAGTGACAGTTGGAAGGTGAGACGGAGAGTCAGAGTAGAGGAGGCGGATGATTTTTATGATTGTGTGACTTCCCTGATCTCCCCCCTGGACTCCCCTGACTGAAGCTAAACCCTGTCTGAGAATCCAAGAGTCAGAAACTGCAGATCTGAATTGATGGTGTGGATCATCTGATGGAGGCAGAGCTGACAGAAGAGACAAGCTTCTCTGGCCTTTGTTGACAACTGGACCTACTCATGGTTAATAACACTGTGGAGAGTGGCAGGCTGCTGTTGGGATTTCCTGAGGTTAACTGATGAGTGGGAGCTTGGAACTGTAAACTTCATGACACACTGTAGGACTACAAAGCTGCTAAATTTCCAATGCAGCATAGCAAGCCTTTCTGGCTATTTTTTCTAGCTACCATTTACAGTTTTACTTCTGCATTCTTGTGGGTGTTCTGTGGTTGGGCCTGGGAGGGTTGCTTGGGGGATCCTGGGGCTGGGGAAAAGTTGAATGAGAGTATGTTGGTCCCTTTCCCCCAGGTGAGAGCTGGGGGGAAGAATGGCTTCCTGCTTGGTGGGTGAGAGCAATTGGGCAGGGTGCTGTTTATGCATCAAGTGGACGTATTCTGATTATATTAGGAGATAAGAGGAGCTGGATGTGACCCCTCTGCAGCAACAAGGGGTGATGTGAGTTTGAGGGCGCTGAGAGCAAATGCTATAGTGCCTGTAAAGCTCACCTTGCCCCCAACAATCTGTCAGTGGAAGTAGATTTTTTCTTTTTTTCCCCTTTTAAAGAAGAATGTTGGGGATGGGGGATGGAATGGTTCTCAGGGAAGGCAGAGGAGGGCATCCTATTTCAGTGGTGTCAAGTAACAGGAGATATAGGAGACAAGGGCAGGCATGGGGAACACGACCTTGATGTTTAGTACCAATCTCATGTTCTGCCCCATTGCACTCACCTCATCTTCCTGGTCAGCAGATCTGTGGTGGTTCTGGTCTTAAGACTTTTGCTTTTAAATGTGAGATCATCTTGCAAAAAGGCTAGCCTTATTGCTGATTTGATCCTTGAAGAGAAGGCTGATCTGGTTTGTATAACTGAAACTTGGGTGAACCCAGAGAGAGGTATTCCTCTTGCAGAAATGTGCCCAGTGGGTTATCGAGCATGGCACCAGTTTAGACCTCAGGGTCGGGGAGGAGGTGTGGCTGTTGTCATCAGAGAATCTCTAGTAGCCTCCAGAGGCACTGTTCAACAAGTCCCCGGTTGTGAGACCCTTTTTCTTAGATTGGGCTCAAGGGATCAGGTGGGATTGCTGCTGCTATACCAGCCTCCCTGCTGCATGGCAGCTTCCCTACCTGGGCTCCTGGACCTCACTGCAGGACTGGCAGTGGAAATCCCAAGGCTTATAGTTCTGGGGGATTTCAACCTGCCTTCTCTGGGGTCGGGGTTGGAGGTAGCCCGAGATTTTATAGAAACCATGACTTCTATGGGCCTGTCCCAGATTATCTAGAGCCCAACTAGTAATACTGGTCACACTCCCAATTTGGTGTTCTTGTCGGAGCAGTGTCTATGTGACCTGGAATTGGTAGACCTCTCCTTGGTCCCCTTGTCATGGTCAGATCACAGTCTGGTGGCAATGAGTTTCTCAAAATCTGCATCCCCCCACAGAGAGGCAGGATCTATTAGATTGGTCCATCCCCATCGACTAATGGACCCATATAGGTTCCAGAAGGAGCTGGGGGTTATAACTACAGATCTATTATGCAGTCCAGCCGAGTTCTTAGTCACTGTTTGGAATAGGAAGGTGACTGAGGCTCTGGATAGGATTGCACCCTTGCGACCTCTCCTCACCCGTAGACCTCTCTGTACCCCATGGTATCCAGAGGAACTGAGAGGAATGAAATGCATGAGGAGACGTCTAGAGCACTGCTGGCGAAAGACAGATGAACTTGATCAAACACAGGTAAGTGCTGTTACTAAGGCCTACCCTGTGGCGATTCGTGAGGCAAAGTGTAAATACTTCTCCACACTAATTGCGTCTGCAGATAATCGCCTAGCGACTTTCTTTAAAGTCAGCCGTCTCCTCTTAGGGAAGGAGGAGATAGAGGTCCACCTGAAGGGGCGCACTATGGAATTTGCAGGTTTTCTGGAAGACAAAATCGCTCGACTTCATTCCCGGTTAGATGCCAGCATGGTTGCTGATCTGGTGGAAGCTTCTGTGGCACGTTCTTGCCCTGTTATCTGGGAACAGTTTGACCCTGTTGCTCCTGAGGAAGTGGGTGGGATCCTAGGGAGTATGAGCATGAGCACCTGTATTTTAGACCCATGTCCCTCCTGGCTTGTGAAAGCTTACCAGGAAGTGACAGGCGGGTGGACTCTGGCAGTGATTAATGCTTCTTTACAGGAGGGATGGTGTCCCAGCACTTTAAGGAGGCTGTGGTCCGCCCTCTTCCTAAGAAGCCATCACTGGACTCCACCCGGTTGGATAATTTCCGACCTGTCTCCAATTTTCCCTTTTTGGGGAAGGTTGTTGAGAAGGTGGTCACGCAGCAGCTCCAGAGGTTTCTGGATAAAACAGATTATCTTGACCCCTGCCAATCACGATTCAGGCCTGGATTTGGTACAGAAACAGCATTGGTTGCACTTTTGGATGATCTCTGGTGGGAGCGGGATGGAGGTAGTGTATCCATCCTTGCTCTACTTGACCTTTTGGTGGCTTTTGATACCATTGACCATGGGATTCTCCTGGGACAGCTTCAGGGGATGGGAATGGGAGGCCTTGTGCTGTCTTTGTTCACTTCCTTCCTCTGCAGCCATACTCAGTTAGTGTTGATAGGAGGGGAGAGATCCAACCCTCGCCCACTGCTTTACGGGGTTCTGCAGGGCTCTCTGCTCCTGTTCAACATTTATATGAAACCACTGGGTGAGATCATCCGTCACCATGGACTGAGGTATCACCAATATGCTGATGATACTCAGCTGTATGTCTCAGCCAGTGGTGAGTTAAGTGTTGCTGTGTCCTCCCTCTCACAATGCCTGGAGACTATTAGGGGCTGGATGGGGAGCAATGGGTTGAAACTAAACCCATGCAAGACTGAGTGGCTCTGGGTCTGGGGTTCGTTGGTTCAGGGAGAATTACCACCTTTAGTCTTGGATGGTGTGGCACTACCCCAAACAGACCCTGTGCATAATCTGGGGGTTCTCCTGGACTCACGACTCTTGTTCGAAGAACAGGTGGCGGTCGTGGCCAGGAGGGCCTTTGCGCAATTGCAGGTTTGCACCAATTACGCCCTTTCCTGGATCAGCGGTCCCTATTCACAAGCACTCATGCCCTGGTCACTTCCCGTCTTGATTATTGCAACGTGCTGTACATGGGGCTGCCTTTGAAGAACATCCGAAAGCTCTAGTTGGTGCAAAATGCAGCGGCCCGCATGGTTTTATGCAGACCCCGGTGTGCACATGTATCACCTCTCCTGCAGGAGCTGCATTGGCTGTCAATTTGCTTCCGGGTGCAATTCAAGGTGCTGGCTGTCACTTTTAAAGCCCTTCATGGCTTGGGTCTGGGTTGACTGAGGAAACATCTCTTGCCAGTAACATCTACCTGACCCATTAAAGCGAGGAGGCAGGGAATGCTGCAGGTCCCACCCCTGAGGGAGATACACCTGATGGGACCTAGAAGAAGGGCCTTCTCTGTGGTGGCTCCATCTCTCTGGAACATCATTCCCCCAGAGATTAGAATGGCCCCCTCGTTAATACTATTCCGAAAGGCACTGAAGACCTGGTTTTGCCAGCAGGCCTGGGGAACCCATCAGATGGCTAGTGTGACCCACTGTCATTGGGGGGTGGGGGAATTGATTTTTATTTTTGTTTTGTTTTGTTTTTTGTTTTCTCAAATTTTGTTCTGTTGTACTTTACTAATTTATTTGATTCTTTTTGTTAGTTCTTATTGTTTTTATCTTTATTTTTTGTTTTAAATATGATTTTACATTGTGTAAGCCACCTTGAGTCCCCATGGACGAATAGGCGGCAATATAAATCAAATAAATAAATAAATATGATAAATAGTATGTTAAATAGAATGAACAGAAGCAACTAAAGTGTTTCCAGGGGTGGGGGTGGGGGAGAGATTAGTAAGGATTAGTGCTTATATTGTACAGGATATCTATCCATCTCTCTCTCTCTCTCTGTATTATGCGTTCAGAAAGTATTCAACCCCCCCTTCACTTTTGTCAATTTTGTTGTTCTGCAGCTTGATTCTACAGTTGTTGAAATTCATTTTTTTCTCATTAAGTTACATTCAGTACTCCATAATGACAAAGTGAAAATAGAATTTTAGAAATGGCTATAAATTTATTAAAAAGAAAAAACTGAATTTTCACATTGGCATAAGCATTCAAACTCTTTGCAACAACAAATGTTCACAGGTTTTCAACCTTTTTATGTTGCATTGTGATACGCTCAACCACTCATGCTGTAGTCATCTTGCCTTTAGACTACTGCAATGCCCTCTACATGGGGCTTCCCTTGAAGAGAATTCAGAAACTGCAGCTGGCACAAAATACAGCTATGTGGACACTTTTAGGGGCCCCTAGGGGTCCCCATTGTTACATGAACATTGCCTACTGGTTTGCTTCTGGGTCAGAGGTGGTATTCAGCAGGTTCTGACCAGTTCTAGAGAACCGGTAGTGGAAATTTTGAGTAGTTCAGAAAGCCGGCAAATACCACCTCTGACTGGAGATTTTACAGTATCCTTCCACTGCCATACCCACCAAGCCAGAACCAGTAGTAAAAAAAAATTGAATGCCACCACTATTCTGGGTCCAATTTAAGGTATTAGCTATTATATTATCTTTAAAGCCCTTTATGACATGGGTCCAAGGTACCCAAGGAACTGTCTCACCTTAGTGAGATTGGCCCACCTCACTCATTCAGACAGAAGCAGCATGCTGCAAATCCCACCAGTCAAAGAATTGCAGTTGGCAGGGTCCAGGAGAAGAGCCTTTTCTGCTCTGGGTCCTGTGATCTACAACATCATGCTTCTTAACGTGAGATCTGCCTTTACCCTCTTGCCCTTTCAAAAGGGCCTAAAAATCTGCTTCTGCCAACTGTTTTCCGGCAGCAAAGGTGTCCCATTCTGGAGATGGGAAGAAGATCCCATATCCATTCTGTTTACATATCGCTCCTTTTTATACAGTTTGTTGTTGATTTTAATGTTTTAACTTTTAATGCCCAATGTGTATAATATTTTAAATCTTGTAATAGTTTTATTATATTATTTATAATATTTTAGGCATCCCACAGTTGCTTTATAGTGGGATGAGCTGAATATAAAGTTAATAAATAGTAATATATTTGATTTATTTGAACAAGGTTTAATAGAAAGATCATGACCTCTGGTAATCCTTAATAAACTTTTGTTGATCAGACCTTAAATGAAGAGGTATTACAAATTTCTTTATAGATAAGAGATGGGATATCTGAACAAAAGATTGTTGATTGTATTTTAAGAGGAGGTTTTAAAAATTGTTTATACATAATGAAAGGGAAAATTATTTCTTTAGGTATTTATTTTCTTTTTCTTTGTTATTTTTCTTTTTTCTTTCTCCGCCTATTTTTTATCTTATATTTAAGTTTATTTTATTTATTATCTTTTTAACTGTAATTTTTAATAAAATTACCATTATAAAAAGCTTTGTGCTCATACAATAACTAATTTTAAAGCTAACAGGAATTGGTTCTCTTTTCCCAGAACAGTGATGTCTGTTCTTCTAGTGGTACAAGATCAAAAATAGAAAAGTCAGAGATGATTGTGCTAAAGCAGACTGAGTTTGCTTTTTGCAGCTAAATACATGGGTGTATTTTCTTTCAGCAGTGGCTAATAAACTTTTCAAAGCATGTAATTCAGGGGTGGGATTCATTTTTTTTAACAACCGGTTCTGTGGGTATGACTTAGTTGGTGGGTGTGGCTTAGTGGTAATGTGACTGGCTGGGTGTGGCCAACTCAACATCACTCACATCAAGGCACACATCTCCTCGCCTGGCCTCTCATGACTCTGGGGATGCTGCAACAGTTGTAAGTGTGAAAAATGGTCATAAGTCACTTTGTTCAGTGCGATTGTAACTTTGAATGGTCACTCCACACAAGCAAAGTACCAGCAAAGGAGGGGAAAAAAACTCCAGGGAAGTTCCTGAGACAGGAAGTCTAGTCCTGCCAAGAATGTAATAAGGGTTAAGGAAGAGGCAGTTTCTGTAAGCAACACCAAAATGTTTCCTTCCTGCCTTCCTTACAGGATTAGGCCAGTAATTTCTTATAACAACCAGTTCTCCGAACTGCTTAGAATGCTAATAACCGGTTCTAGTGAATAGGTGCGAACCTGTAGAATCCCACCCCTGATGTAATTATATAATTTATTGTGTGTCAGAGCCTTACTTGTGCAGGAAACTACTGCATATTTTGTTTATAAAAATGTATAAAGTTAAGATCATTTATTGCATTATTTTATATAAACTTATCATTCAATCTGCAAAAATAAAAGTGTCATGATTAATAATCAGAAATTACAGAAAATTGCAAAATTATACCCAAATGTATATAATGCATGCTATCTTCCAAAAACATTTTTCATATACTTATCATTCTTGTCCAAATCTGCTGATGTATCTTTAACTTTAAAGATAAAAATCTGCTGATGTATCTTTAATATAAAATTTAAGCAAATTTTATATTTTTTCTTTATTGTCAATTGTATTAGGAACACCAACTGTATTTTAAGAAGTACTTGTAAAAACATTTATTTATTTTTTATTTTTTTAAATATATTTTTATTAAGTTTCTTTTGTTACATCATAAAACATCATTGTATCAACAACGTTCTTGGCATCTATACAGGTTTTTGGTTTAAATATCATAATACAGTATATTACATTTGTCTACTACTGAATAATAGCTTTAACTATAATTACTATTCTTATATCTTTATATAATTTACAAAATTTTGTTTTACTTTCTTAAGGATTGTTTCAATTAAAATTTTGGTCTTACTTCTTCGTTCTGTTTGTTAGCCATTTATACCAATTATTCCAAATTGAAAAGAATTCAGAGTCGTCTTTTTCTTTCAGTTTCATTGTTAGCATATTCATCTCAGCACTTTCTGTTACTTTGTGTATTATTAGTTCTTCATTAGGGGTATTTGGTGTTTTCCAAACCTGTGCAAAGGCTATTCTGGCAAAACATTTATTTATTTATGCATTGTAATAAAATTAAATAGCTGGTTAAAATTGACTACAAAGTCATATGTTATTCCTAAAAGTATCTTGGCAGAAATGTGTAATACTATTTATGTTTTAGGTAAAAATTGATTGAAGATCTTTAGAATGTTATCTAAAATAGTAGTGCTACTTTGATTTATTGTTGTCAGTTGCAGAAACATACTGATGAGTAACATTAAGGAAGCTTTGACATGAAATGTTAGAAAAGAAGGATAAAACTCCAGAAATGGAATACAATATATTGGTGTAGGCTTTCGGCCAGCATCAGTCAAGAAGTGATGAGTTTTCAAGCTAAATGGCCATGGTCCAGTTTTATGATGAGTGGGCTGCTTTGTAGTATACTTCTCAACAGCTTCAAAGAAAAACTGGCAAGGCTCTTGAATTTGAACCTGGTAAGCTAATCTCTGCTTCAAGTGGCAGTGTCATATCTTTCTGAAACTGGCACTTGAAGCAGAGGCAAGTAAAGTGGCCTTAAAAATTAGTGAAGACAAGATTAAGCTGGCAAGTTGGCAATGTTCAAGACAACACTTTGATAACATTAGGACAAGCTTTAAAATTTGTGAAACAATTTAAATATCTTTGTAGCATCTTGGATATAGATGTGGGAATAGAAGAGTATTGAGAGTTTTGCAGAGATAATTCAGCACCAGAAAAATAAACACAGATGGCTGGTGCTTCATTTAACATCTTTATAAACATAAGTAGATTTTACAAACCAGTTGTAGATTTCTCCAACATGGAACAAACTCAAACAGAAACATGTTGCAAGTTCAGAGCAGAGCTCTTCAGCAAGCAAGTTAGTTTCATCTTCAATGGACAGACTCAGAGCTCAACATAGCTGCAGAACTGCAGAGCTTAACAATAGAGCCATGCCTAAGCTACTTTTAGTTTCAGTTTCCAACTATCCTCATTTAGTTTAGTTGCTATGCCTATTCATTGGCTGACCTTGTTACCATGCTCTATTCCAATTCATGAACATACTCTGACACTCCTCCCTTCATAACTGGAATAGACATAAAACAATTACCTTTAATATTCTTCAGATACCTGTATTTGAAGACCCACATTCACAGTTCCCTCCAAATGCCTGAGAATTCATTTTTATACCTATCCAATGCAATTGCGTTGATACCCACCTTTTAACTTTCCAGTGGATATGAAACTATCAGGCTTGCAACTCTTGAACCCAAGACCCTTCAATGTAGTATCTAAACAGATATTCCAATTCTTGGCTGACTGCTTCAGCCCATAAATGGCCTTGTTCAATTTATATACTGTGTTAGGTTTTACTTTCATACCCTGGTGCTTGAACCATGTACATTTCTTCCTCTAATTCTGCATTGAGAAATGCAGTGGTTATGTCAAAATGCCAAATTTTATGGCCATGTGCCGCTGCCAACGCTAGTGACAGCCTTGATGTTCTCACTCTTTACAGTTTGCGCGAATACCTCATCATAGTGCACATTTTTCATCTGTGAAAACCCTTGTGCTACTAATCTTGCTTTATATTGTACTTCATTTTTGGGTAGTACTTTTTTCTTGTATACCCACTTGCATCCTACAGCTTTGCTATCCTGTGGCAAAGTCATAGATGTGAACACTGCATGTTCTCCCATGGATTTCATTTCCTTGTCCATGGCTTCTTTCCACTTTACTTATTCAATTTTAGGTAATGCCAATACAGTGGTGGGATTCAATTTTTTTAACTACTGGTTCTGTGGGCATGGCTTGGAGGGCATGGCTTGGCTTGGTGGGTGTGGCAGGAAAAAGATACTGCAAAATCCCCATTCCCTCCCCACTCCAGTAACCTGCTTTCCAGATCCATTCTCCTGTGCAGGGCAACCAAAGAAGACCCAGCCAATCAGCTGGGACTCAGGAGGCAGATAATAGATGGGGACAGGGCCAATCAGAGGTGGGATTTCAAACTACTAAAAATTTCCACTACCGGTTCTCCGAACTACTCAAAATTTCTGCTACTGGTTCTCCAGAACTGGTCAGAACCTGCTGAATATCCATCCCCTCTGATGCACAGCCTTGAAAAGACAATGCATTCCCTTTTTAAAAAAACTTAGATACTGTTTTTCACCTTTGAATTTTGTCAGACTTTTGAATTCAGCAACATCCTGTGATTCCCATTAAAATGTTGTGTGAAAAATTGTTTCCATTGATTAGTATGCCTAAGTTACCTTCTACATTTCTTGAAAAATTCCATTCTGGCTTCCACTTAAGCCAGTTGCATAACAGAATTGCCTGTTCTCTTTATGCATTTTGTTTATATCTATCTATCTTGGAGAAAAGAGTGAAAGAAAGCTAACATTTTCTATATTTAATAAGAGCTTTAAATAATAATATTTTAATCATTTATATTTACATTTTTCCTCTTGAAGGTGAAACCAGGAAATGAGGAATCTGCAAAAATTAAAAACATAGAGAACAAGGTAATGGAAACACTACAAAGTTAGGTGGAAGGCAAAGACCAACATAGATGTTTATCCCAATAAGCTTCACCAGGCTGAAAATGTACTCTAGGTTGTTATAGCACTTTCATCTGAAAACCAAAAAGCACTTTTAAAAAATTAATTTAATTAAGTTTAGTAGCACTCCCATGAGTTAAGAAATATTTAAACAAGCATCACTTCAACTAGCATTGAAATGTAGCCAGCCTTAGGGGAGAATGCAGGGATGAGATTCAAGTGTCTTAACAAGCAGTTCTGTGGGCGTGACCTAATTTGTGGGTGTGGCTTTTTGGTCATGTAACTGGGTGAGTGTGGGTTGCTGACTGGGTGTGGTTTTTTTTATTTTTATAAAACAAGTTTTATTGGTTTTAAAGACAAACAAAACATAAGACATCAAAGTATAAAACCTCCTTTCTCAAAAATTACTTTTAAGTTTTAACAAGGCAAATAAAGTATTATTTTTTAAGGCATAGTTCCACATTATCACATTTCCATTTAAACACGTATATATCTTTTCCAAATTTCTCATTGTTTCTCCCTTCACTTTTATTCAATTATATTTCTTTCTATCAAGGTTTTGTTAATTCTCAATCAAGCATAAACACACAAAATACAAAACATAAAACAAGACATAAAAAGATAAAACCTCCTTAATTATCATTTATACATGTCTTTTCCAAATTTCTCTCCCTTTAGTTTTATTCTTCCAAGATTTTATTAATTCACAATCAAAACATAGTTAACCAAAACATAAAACATAAAACTTCTTTTGAAAAGTGGCTTAGCCCCGGGTACATCTTTTTTTACAGACCTAAATCAAGTTCATGCTCACCTTATATACCATTCATATCTTATTAACCATTCTATATTTTCTATATAACTTCTCCCTTCTTCTCACTCTCTTAATTATATTTTATTTATTTCATCTTATTTCAAAATCATTGTTTCTATCTTTTGTCCGTTCTTTTCCAATCATCTATTTATCTCTTCTCTTTAGCAAAGAATTTCCCCTGTAATCACTTTTAAGGTGTGACGCCTTTCCCTAAAGTAACACTTAAAATAATACATAATTTCTATCCTGATTCTGCTTAGTACATTCTACATATTGCATTTTGAAAAAAAAGGATAATAAACTTATAATATAGTTAAGTATATAATTTCCATTCTAATTCTAATTAATAGTATAACTAAGCATTAATCATTTTACACATTCTCTTTGATATTTTATTAAATATTGAAATCTATCATTATAAAACATTTTAATATTTTAATATTTTGTTAAATCTTATAATATTCCAATAGACTATTTCAAATGCAAATACTACAATACTATCTTATATACTCTTGCAGAATCTTTCTTAAATTATATGCTGTCCTTTATCCTTTATCTCTAAAAAAGATATCTTGTTTCAGACCGTGGCTTTTTTCCCCTTTTTTCCTCCCTTTCTTCTCCAGTCTGGTCTTTTTGCCCCCCCCCCCTCTCCTAACCTCCACCTTTTTAGCTTCCCCTCTCTGTTGTAATTCTCTTTTCAATTGCTTTCTAACATTATACCTTGGTGTGTTTTGATGGTCATGTGATTGGCTGGGAGTGGCTTGGTGGTCATGTGACTGGCCAGGTGTGGCTAGGTGGTCATGTGACTGGCAAATCAAATATAAGTGGTCCTCACTTAATGGCCAGTTGCTTAGCATTCTAATTTATGACTGACCTCCCCAGAGCTACTTGACCTGTTTTTGGTGTTTTGACAGCCATGCACACGCACACACACACACACACTCTTATGACCCACACAGTCTTGTGACTGAGGTTTTCTATGTTTTTTTGCCATTTTCCAACAATTCCTTCTGGTTTCCTGTTAAAACTGCCCATTGGGGAAAATGGACTTGTTTAACAACCATAGTGTTTGCTTAATGACCACAAGGTTCATTTAACAACCATGGTGTTTGCCATGGGGTCTGCAACCTTAAACACTCAAAGAGCCATTTTTCTATTTTCTTTTAAACAGGTATCTCTCTCTCTCTCTCTCTCTCTCTCTCTCTCTCTCTTTCTCATCTCTTTTTCTTTCTCCCTTTCTCTCTCTCTCTCTCTCTCACATCTCTCTCTCTCTGATGACCCAGAGTGTAACACAAACGTAACAACATCCAAAACATAACTAAATGTCCTTTAATGCCTCCAGCTTGGCCCACTGTTCAATAATACTCAGTTGGAGATAAAACATACTCAAAAAATAGTCTTCAAAAGAAAGCAATACAGTCTAAACTTAATGAGCAGATAGAGATAAAATAAAAAACCAAACAAACTACAATGATGAAATTTCCACAGTGAAACAGGCGAAGTATTTACCAAATTCAAGGAGATAACAAGGCACAGTCTGTTGGAAGGACGCCAACTAAGATAACTTCAGACCAAAATAAAACATGCTTTGTTTCCAGCATTTGCCAGTACGCAGGTCCAAACTCTTATTCAGTTCTCACACCTGCAGCCCATGAAGAGGATCAAGGCCCTCTCCTCCTGCATAGACCATGTCTCTCCCTTATCCTCCCTGCATACCCTAGGATGGATGGGGGATGGGCCTGGGTCCTCCTCTGACTGCTCAGCCGGCCTCTGTTCTTCCCCAGCCTCCTCCACAACTTACAGAGCCACACTTCCACTCTCTGTCAGCTGTTCCTCCTCTCCCTCAGAATCAGTCTCCACCAGGGGCATGACACTCTCTCTCTCTCTCTCTCTCTCTCTCTCCCCCTCCCTCCCTCCCTCCCTGTCTCTCTCTCTGTGTGTTTGTATGTCATCTCTCTCTCTGTGTGAGAGAGTCTTGTCTCTCTCTTACCCTCCCTCCCTCTCTCCCTCCCTGTCTCTGTCTCTCTCTGTCCATCCCTGGGGGGAGGAATATAAGTCACTTTTTTCAGTGCTGTTGTAACTTTAAATGGAGGCTAAACAAATAGTTATAAGTCAAAGATTATTTGCTTTAACCTTCCAATTAGCATCTCACTAGATTTCAGCTGCATCTCTGCACCAGGCACAATAGGATAATTTCCTTATTCCCAAATGCAGGAAAATAACCCAGGGTCACAAGAAGTTCTGCTTCTGAGTGTTTTTCAAGCTTAGCAACTTTAAGGCATGTGGACTTCAATTCCCAGAATTCCCCAGGCAAAATGAGACCTGATCATTTGATTAATTCTAAATCAGTAACATGAAAGAATTACCAACTTTAAAGATACTGAGCATTGTATCTCTGTATGAATTGATTTAATAAGATTCCATACTTACCACGCTCGTGTCTCTGCTTGGACAGAACCATCAAGGCACTTCCACTGGATTGCCCCTTGTACCAAGGCTCTGATTTAATATTGCCTCCTCCTCCTCCTCCTCCTCACTAAATGCATGGATTGACCTCAAATGGATGTTACCTATTTTCTACTGGTGGATTAATCTATAAAATATAATATAAACTGCCCCTTCATCACAAGGACACAGCTTTAAAGAGTAAAGTCCCCCCCCCCACAAAAAATCTCTTCCAGGATGTTCCTAGTCCATTAAAATGTTCTAGGGTTAGTGCTGTCTTAAATTTAGAGATAGGTATTTGGTTTAATTATATTTGTAGCACAAAGCAGCAGACTGACTACTGAAAATCATACCTAGGAAGCCCAGCAAATCTAATTGCCTTTCTACCTACATAACATAATTTTAAGGCTGAGTATTATCTGCTTATAGCCCATCATAAGCACTACATCCCATGAAAAGCCATAACACAGCAATTTCCAATGAATTAGTCAATTAAATAATGTTAAACTACTTTCTCTCTAGCAATCTGGGCTGAAGAAGAATTAAACCATATCTGCTCCTTTGTTTTCTGAATGGACTTTATAGGAAGGTGGCTTAATTTCACATGCACACACACCAGCCATTTCCCACTCGATCTACCTCATTTAGGAAGCATGGAGGAGGTAGTCAGCAACAGCAAAGGTAGCTCAATGGGATAGGAACAGAGGTGGGGGAGGGGAGGAGAAAAGGGGATTCTTGCTCCAGGCTTAAAGCCTGGCAACTCCAGCAACATATCTTCAGCCTCACCAGAAGCGAGTGGCCAGTAGGGGAAGGGGCATGATTTGTCAGTTCTCCGAACTGGGCAGAATCTTTACATCAGGTCCCACCCCTGGGAGAATATTGTAACTATTCAGCAGCACATAGCAATCCTACACAACAATTTTAAAAGAGAAAGAGAAAAATAATCTGTATCCAATTGAAACTCCAGGGGAAACTAGGTGTGTAACCTAAATTGCCTTCTCTGAAATTTGCTAAGGACAATAAAGATAATGCTTCTCCCCTTAATTATCAAATGCCATAGAACCTGCCACTTAAATGGACAGATTGAAGAACTTAGAGCAGCATAAAAGGGATCTATCTCAACATGATAGTCTCCTGTGCTTGCTTACATTAGCTGAAATATTAGGCTATTCTTTGGGCATTCTCCTACCCTGTTGAAATTGAAACCATATGGATTTATTTCAAAGCTAACTTTTCTACAATTATTTTTAAGAAAAACTCTGTGCAAGATCAATCCACAAAATAATTTCTGTCATTTCTCAATGCTAAATAAAATAAATAATACAGGCTAAATAATAACCAAATACAGTTTTAAAATATAATAACATCTTATTAAATAAACCATTTACTCCTAAATAAAATCTTATTTATAATAATAATTATTGACTAATTTTATTAATAATTAATTAGTATGGTTTCAAATGTAGATATATGAAATCTATGTACTAAAGATGAACTCTAATAGAAAAAATTCTAGTATATGTAAAATGTAGAAATATTTGAATTGTGTCCATTCATTCATTCCAATATATAATGCCAAATTTCTCTTCCTTTATCCATTTATGTTAAGTGATAATAGTTTTATCTCTTCTTCCATTGTTTACTTGTAAATAGTTTTTTTGTTTTTCTAGTTGGTCTTATTTCTCTCTGTTATTTCTGTCTTGCTCCTTCTTGTTCTCTTCTCTCTTTTAGCTCTGCTTCAGTTTCTTCTTGTATGCTTCTCTCTGCTATCACTTCTTATTTTTTGCCATCTATTTACTCCCTTCTCTCTTATGGTGTAAGGTTCTGGTAATAGAATTGTTCTGCTTTGTCTATTGTGTCTAATCTATGCCTTTTTTATATTCAAGTCACCAATATTCCCTTTGGTATTAGCCATCTGAAATTTATATCATGTTTTATTAATTGTCTTGTCAAAAATTGATACTGTCTTCTTGTATCTCTTACTCTTCTGGGTATTTGTTTCAAAACTGCTAATTCTCTCCTTTTGTATTTCAGTAGTCTCTTGCTCTTTGAAGTATTTCTGATCTTAGTGCCTTCTTTGTAAATCTCACATGTACCTTTCTGGGAAATACTCCTTTTCTTGCATAACTTGTATATATTCTAAATATTTCATCAATCCCAGAGAGGACTTCCTGTTTGCTCTTTTCCAATGCATCTCCCAAAAATTCTGCCATTTTTTTCAGCGAGTTCTTCCCCTTTTTCCTCCTCAATATTCTGAAATCTCAGGAAGTATTCAGCTCTATCCATCTCCAGTGTAATTATAGATCACTCATGCTCCTTATCCACCTTGATTGATCTGTAATCCATGTCTTCTACTTTCTTATCTATTTACTATGTCTTCTCTTCCATTTTCTGAAGCCGTTGTTCATTTTTAGTGATCATTTGCTGGATGTTGTCTATTTTATCCTCCATCTTTTGTTCCATCTTTTGCATCCTATCTGCCAGATCACCATGGTTCTTGGCCATGGTTTCTTATAATAGTTGAAACATAGTTTTCATCTCTGATAGAAAATGATTGAATTTCTCATTCTGCAACATAACATCAATAGAGCATTGACCTGCAGGGCTCGATGTTGCTGATGAAGCTGCTGTTAATTGTGCAGATGTTGCATTTTTTCTCCCTGCTTTACTTAAATTTGTATTGCTTGCCATTTTAATAATTTGAAATAATGAAATATTTCATGTAATAATTATTTACAAAGATAGACAATCAATATTCAATCAATCAATAATAAATCAAACAACACAATCATCCACAATGCCCAACTTAAAGAGTACACCTGAAGCAGTCTAACAATTTCCTTTCTTCTTCCCAGTTCTTCTTTTCAGAGCTCAAATCATTTCACTTTCAGCTGTTATGTTTCACAAAGTCAAAATATCCATAGTCCTAAATTATCTTCAAAAAGATTCTTTTTTTAAAAATATATTGTAATCCACAAAGGCCCACCAAACCCCAGGTTTGTACCAAACAAATTATAAATCACCAAAAAGGAGAACAGAAGCATAAGTCTTCAGTTGCTTTATAAATAATTTCTGTTATTTTCCAATTTCAGTTATTCAATTTATACAATCCATAACCAAACAAAAAGCTACAGTGCTTAAGATTTACACTGTTTCCACTCTCTTTCTCTGCAATTTTCTCTGTAACACTCTCCAGCTGCAGGAGTTTATCTATGTCTTATAACAATGTTCTTTCATAAACCACCCAAGGGCAATTGACACTTTTCCTTTCTTTCCTTGACTTTCACTATATTGGTTTTTTTCTGGCCAGCAGATGTCACTGTTGTGCTATTTCTCTTCTGCTCCTCTCCTTTAATTTCCTTTAACTTAAGCCAAATCTTTTCCTTTTCAGGGGTTCCAGAGCCAAATTTGCATTCAAAAAAAGTTTTAGTTCAGTAAAAATCCAATTAATAATTTCCTTAAAATGACCAGTCCAATTTTCCTTTTTTGACTTTATTTCTCTCAAGTATCTCAAAAAGTTCAAATTTCTTATCCACATCTATTTTCCACTTTGTGCTTGTTCGCCGCTATTCTTAGGGAATGACTGATAAACAAATCCACGCACTTCTTTTACAGTCACACTGTCATTTGGGCCAGTTTTAAAAGGGGCAAATTCCTCAACAGAAGTTGGAAAATTCTCATCCAGTCGCCACACTGTTCCTCCTCAATTTTCACTCACTCTTCTCCAGTTGGGCTGTCACAGCTTAGGTCAGGCACACAATGGCCGTCTTTTTCTTCCTGCTGGATTTGAGAGCTTTCCTCCAGATCAAACAAGGAGTTCACAATCTCCTTGTGATCTCCTCTCTTCTTTACCATCCCTGCAGACAGAAGGAATTTGGCAAACCTCCATAGAACCCTATGCAGAGTACACCATATCACTGCGACGTCAGCTCTGCCTCATCATTGAAAGTTTAAAAAATTGGGGAGGTATTACTACTATTATGATTGAAAGTTTAAAAGTTTAAATTACTAATAATACCTCCCCATTAGATGTATTACTTACTTAGAAGAAAAGACTTTGAAATTAAATATTATATTTCATTGTTGTCAATAATAATATATTGTTTTCTTATTAACATTTTGTTAGTATTGAACACTATTTTCATACGACAGCAATTCCTTCTTATAATATCTTTCAGTAATAGATTGAAATAGATTGAAAAAGTATCTAGTTATTACAAATGGTTTCAAATGGTTCATATGATAAGGTTTGTTATCTGGACAGAATTGGATAAATTATATACCCTATTCCATTTTTTTAAAAAAATCTTCCTTTTAATAATTATCATTAAAGTTAGATCCTTAGAACAGTAGAATTACTAGCCAGAGTTGCTTCTATCTTCTTCAATTAGTTTAATTTAGTTTAGTTTTTTGTCATTGATCCTCATACAACAAAATTAAATACCATTCAGTGTACATTATGACTATGAAAATAAACACAAACACACATCCTTCACATTCTATACATTGAATTGCAAACCCCTGATATTGCATTAATATTGCACTATATGGTAGAATAGAGTTACTGCCCTGGGACAGAAGCTTTTTTCAGCCTATTTGTTTTTATTATCCTGTACCTCTCAAACAGTCATTGGCCAGCACCTGTATCCAATACACAGAAAGTCAGGCAACCTACCTAATGGTAGTAAGTCCTTTAATCCAGATTTGAAAAGATACAAGGCAGCAACAACAGACTGTGAGCTGGGAGAATCCCAGGTAAAGCTAGTGCTGGAAGCTCTGCCTGCCAGCACCGCTTTTATCCCATTACAATATCATCTGCATATCTGGCCACTCCATCCACTTGGAAACCCTCCCTCACATTGGCTTCTTCCATTGTCAGCCAACCGCTAGTCATATCTCTGGCCAGCATCCGGCTCAAGCTTTGTCCATGTGCCTTGTGGGGTTTTGATGTGATGCACCAATTAACTGTGGGTCGCAAGCCTCTGTCACGGCCTGAACGTCAGCTGAGTGCCGCACGGGGCTTCCGCAACCCGATCATCAGCTGTTGAGTGCCCTGAGGTCTTCATCTGCTCTAAGTGCCTCCCACTACCCTCCACTCGCTATGGCGAGCTGTAGATCAAGCTCGACAGGCAGGTCTTCCTATCACCTGAAAGACAGGAAAGAGGAAGAGGTTATACATTGCATCACTCTTGCAACCCCTATCCCCTTGGCTTATCTGGGTACTCCCGATGGAACTGTTGTATTAAACAGTTTGCTCTCATATCCCTGTGGTGTACCCATGTTGCCTCGTTGATGGGATAACCTGCCTGTTTTACGAAATATTGGAGCCTCTCTCTGCAAATACGGGAATCCAAAATTGTTTCTACTTCATAATGCTCCCCCTCTATCGACCCAGGTCCCAGGGGACTAGGTCAGAAATCTTTATGTTCTGTCAGTTTGAGGAGGCTGCTATGGAACACGGGGTGTATTCAACCTAACAATGGTGGGAGTTATAATACTGCAGTCACAGGATTTATCATCCATGAAATTGGGAAAGGCCCTATGTATTTGGGCCCAAGTTTCTTACTGGCTAGATTCATTTTCACATATTTTGTCGACAGATATACTCTGTCCCCTACTCAAAAGGGTTTATGAGCATTCTGTTTCCTATCTGCATACATTTTATACACTTCTGTTGCCTTATCCAATGACGTTACCTAATAGGGTTTTTATTGTTTTGCTTCAGGTCTTTGGATACCCAACCTGCCCCCCCACTGGTACCCATTCAGGTATGGGTACAAAGTCTGTCCCATGCACTATTCGAAAAGGGGTGAACCCAATACTGCTATGCACGGCATTATTATAAGCCACCTTGGCAAAAGGAAGGAGGTCCACCTAATCTATTTGCTGGTTCGATATGTAACAGCAGAGGTATCGTTCCACCATAGCGTTTGCTCTCTCGGCTGCTTCATTGGTGCTAGGTGGAAAGTGGAGTTTAGTCCTTGCAAGGACCCAATCGTTTGCACAAACTTGTGTTAAAACTTGGCAGTAAATTGTGTTAGATCTGAGGTGGATCGGGTCTAAGGAGACACGAGACCATCTTAGTGAGTTCAGCTCTTTATTTAGTATAGGAATAGTCTGAAGAATACAAGCCGCGGCAGCCCTTCATATAGGGCTGGTTCGCGGCTCGGCGGCCAATGGCAGCGCTTTGAATCTTAGCGCTCCAATCACGGCCAGAGCTTCGACCAATCAGGTCGCTGTCCGTCTGGACCAATCAGTTGCGAGGGTTTGGAGTATGCTAATACAGCACACCCCTCCCCTCTTGGTTTCGTCTGTCGGTGTGTCGTGACGTAGTTGCGCAGGTAGGCGGGGCTTCGTACCTGTCTAGTTGACCTGCGCAGATCAGTTCTTGTTTGGTTGTCGACCGGTTCGGAGGCCTTCTCTGTCGCTCTGGTTCCCAGGGATGGAACCGCCTGGAAGGTCGGGCTGGGCCTTTCTTGGTAGCTCCCTCCCGGTCTAGCCGGGCTGGTTGAGCTGCCGTCTCGGCTGTTCCTGCGGGATCTTTCCGGGCTGGTTGTACTGGCCTGGCTGCTCCTTCCTGGTGACGATTCTGGGGTTGTCTGTTCGGTTGGTCCCGCGTTTACTGGTGAGTAGGACCGGTTTATTTGTGGGTTATTTGTTCCGGGTGGGGGTTGTTCGGCTTGCACTAGGGGGTTCCCTTTTTCTTTAACGCTTTCCGTTTCCCCCCCCCTTCTAGTTTCTTGGTCGGTTGTATGGTTGTTAGCTATTCTGGACCTTAGTTGGTTAATGTGCCGTTTCCAGTGTTTCCCGTCGCTTGTTTCTAGCCGGTATGATACGGGGCCGGTTATTTGGGTGATCATTGCTGGTATCCAGAGTGGTTCCCCCGACAGGTTTTTTGCGTATACGGCATCACCTATGTTAAATTTTCTGTGCTTGCTGGAGGAACCCGGGGGTTTGTCAGGGGTGTATGTGGGGTGCATTCTATCTAGCGTTGATCATAGTTTTCTGCCCATCATGAGTTCTGCCGGGCTTCTATTTGTGGTTGCGCTCGGTGTAATGTGTTGGATGAGGAGCATCTTATTAATTTTATCCTGTATGTTGGTTGTTTCTATTTTCTGTATGGCTTTTTTTGTGTATTGGACCATGCGTTCCGCTCGTCCGTTCACCGCCGGGTTTGTCGGCGCGGTTAATGCATGGCGTATGCCCAGGCCTGCCAGAAATTGTTCAAACGCTAGTGTGGTGAACTGGGGCCCGTTGTCAGACACTATTATATCTGGCAGGCCGTGTGTGGCAAAGAGTTTGCCCAGTTTTCTTATTACCGCCTCCGTTGTGGTTGATTTCATGGTGCTTACCTCCAGCCAGTTGGAGTAAGCATCTACTGTGATGAGGTACATGTGCCCCTTGGTCGGCCCCGTGAAGTCTATGTGAATCCGAGACCACGGTCCTCTTGGTGTTTCCCATTCGTGTATTGGGGCGGCGGGAGGACTGGGTCTGGACTCTTGGCATTGTTTGCATTTGACTACCCAGGTTTCGATTTGTTTGTCCATGCCTGGCCACCATGCATAGCTTCTGGCCAGGCTTTTCATCTTGACCATCCCTGGGTGCCCCTCATGCAGCATCCCCAATACCCTTTCTTGTAATGTCTCCGGGATTACCACTCTGTCCCCCCAAAGTATACAGCCCTTCTCGGTAAAAAGTTCAGTTTGTCTGTTTCTGAAGGGTCTGAATAGTTCGTCCCTGTCCCCTTCCGGCCATCCTTTTCCAACCCAGCTTAGGACTCGTGCCAGCCGCTTGTCTTTATTTGTTTCTCTGGCAATGTCTGGCGCGGTCACTAGTGGGTTGGGCATTGTTTCTATTTGGAATACCTCCGTCGTGGGTGCCGGGTCGTCTTCTAGGTCGGGCAAGGGTGAACGGCTCAGGGCGTCTGCGTGGGTGATGTCCTTCCCGGGTCGGTGAATCAGCTGGTAGTTGTATGCTGACAGGAACTCAGACCACCTTGTCATCCTTGGTGATAGAATGTTCGATGTGGCCTTATTTCCTGCTAGGATCCCTAGCAGTGGCTTGTGGTCCGTAATGATTGTAAAAGTCCTACCGTAAAGGTATTCGTGGAATTTCTTGACGCCGGCGACGACTGCTAGGGCCTCCTTGTCGAGCTGGCTGTAGTTCCGCTCCGGTTTTGAAAGTGTCCTTGATGAGAAGGCGATGGGTGCCTCCCTTCCGTCTGGTAGCTGGTGGCTGAGGATGGCGCCGATCCCAAAAGGCGATGCGTCGCACGTTACCGTCAATGGTAGGGTCTCGCTGTACTGGATTAGTACCGCGTCAGATGTTAGCAGTTTCTTTGTGTTGTTGAAAGTGCTCTCCTCCCGTGCTCCCCAGGTCCAGGTGGCTGTTTTATCTAACAGCCTATGCAACGGTTCCGCCACGGTCGCCTTTTGAGGTAGGAAGACATTGTAAAAGTTTAACAGTCCCAAGAAAGCCTGCAGTTCCGTTTTGTTTTTGGGTCGTGGCGCTTCCCTTATGGCTCTCAGTTTCTTCTCCATGGGGTGAATCCCTTGTTTGTCTAGGAGATACCCTAGGAATTCGACCCTCTCAGCCCTTAGCTGGCACTTCCCTTTCTTGACTTTGAGCCCCGAGTCTCTGAATTTCTTCAGTACCTCCCTCAACCGGGCTTCTAGTTGCCTTTCATTTCTTGCGGCCTCTAGTACGTCGTCAAAATAGGGCACCACCCCCTCTATTCCCTGGAGGAGTCTTTCCATGAGGCTTTGGAAGACCCCGGGTGCCACGCTGACTCCAAACTGGAGCCGGTTGCAACGGAAAGCCCCGGTGTGTTACGATGGTTTGGGCTTCGGCGGTTGCGGCGTCGCCGACCGGCAGTTGCTGGTAGGCTTGTGCCAGGTCGAGTTTGGCAAAGATTCGGCCACCCTCAGTGAGTGCAGAAGGTGCTGCACTACTGGGACGGGGTATGCGCTTTGCTGGAGTGCGTGGTTTAGGGTGGCCTTATAGTCCCCACAAATTCTCACGGACCCATCTGGCTTGATGGGGGTGACTATGGGGGTCTCCCACCTGGCGTGATCAATTGGCTCCAGTACCCTTGCGCGATGAGCTTATCTAGCTGCTCATCGATCTTGGGCTTGAGTGCAAATGGCACCCGTCTGGGTTTAAGGCGGATTGGTGCGATGTTCGGGTCTATGTTAAAAGAAATAGGGGACCCCCGGTACTTGCCTAGGCTGTCATCAAAAACTTCCCGGAAGTCCTCCACGAGCGCCGCTTCCCAATCCGACTCTGCGGTGCGGTGGATTCCGGTTACTTCAATGCCTAGGGGCGCAAACCACTGTAGTCCCAATAGGCTTGGCCGATCCCGGTCGACGATGGTCAGGGGTAGCACTTCGGTGTGGTTCTTGAAGGTGACTTTAAAATGGCCTCTGCCAACTACAGGGATGCGGTTTCCCTGGTAGTCTTTGAGGGTTAGTGTTTGGTCTTCCAATTCTTTTCTGCGGATGGAGGGAACCAGGCGCTTGATGGTGTGCCATGAGACCATGGAGAGGGAGGACCCAGAGTCCACTTCCATGTCGCATGGCTGGTCTTCTATTCCCACCGTCACGTATACCTTTCTGGCGTCTCTTGTGGAGGAATGGCCGACGATGACGGTCTGATGTGTTTCCTCCCTTTGCCTTGCCTCGTTGAGCCGCCTGTTCCGACCCTCAACGGCTCCAATGGCTCTCCGTCTGGCGGTCTCGGTAGCTGGTGGGGGTGTTCTCTTGCCTGCGAGGGCTGCCATCTCGTCGCCGCGGGCTGTAGCGTCTTTTATTTCTGCACACCTTGGCGATGTGCCCTCGTTTCTCGCACTGCCGGCAAACGGCATCAAGGAACCGGCAGTCCGAACGGGGGTGATCGCTCCGCAGCCGGCGCACTGGAACCTCGACTTACGACCTTGGGTTTCCGTCGCCCTCGTGCTTCTTGCAAACGGTGGATTTCCTCCTCCTCGTCCTCGGTTCCTGAGAAGGAGTCAATGTCGCCATGGTGAGTGGTTGCGTCCCGGTGGTCGATCTCAGGTCGCTTCTCAGGGTTCGGTGTTATCTCGCCGGTCGCTGCTCGTGGCGTGATGCTCAATTGTCGCATCTGAGCCGCCGATTTCTTGGCCGCTTCAGCCGCGGATACCTCAGTGAGCGCGTTGGCGAGGGAGATGTCACCCTTCGCCATGATGCGGCTCTGGAGGATGGGGTCTCGGAGTCCCAGGACAATGCGGTCTCGCAGGGCCTCGTCCAGGTCGGCGAACTCGCACAGGCCACCCAAATCGCGTAGGGCTGCTATGAAGTCGCCAAGCCCTTCGCCCTCGCGCTGGTCCCGCCTGTAGAACTTGTGCCGCCGGATGAGGATGGGCACAACGGGAGCGTAGTGGCTTCGCAGCAGAGGCTCGAGTTCGCCCCACTCCATGGTCTTGACGTCCTCTGGCTTGGCCAAGGCTTTGGCCATCTTAAACACTGCTGGCCCGCAGTGTGCGAGGAATACGGCCCGCTTCTTGTGACCGTTGGCATCTTTAAGATTGCTACACTCAAGGAACATCTGGAACCTATCGGTATAGGATTCCCAGTCCTCGGTAGCGGGATTGAAGGGTGCGGGTGGCGAGTTGATGCCGGCCATGCTGCTTGCTGCTGTGTGCCGCCTCGCCACGTGCTGGGTGGTCTCTTTGTCTCACGATCCCACCTTCGTCGCCAGTGTTAGATCTGAGGTGGATCGGGTCTAAGGAGACACGAGACCATCTTAGTGAGTTCAGCTCTTTATTTAGTATAGGAATAGTCTGAAGAATACAAGCTGCGGCAGCCCTTCATATAGGGCTGGTTCGCGGCTCGGCGGCCAATGGCAGCGCTTTGAATCTCCCGCGATCGGCACAGCCAATCGCGGTAGATTCTTAGCGCTCCAATCATGGCCGGAGCTTCGACCAATCAGGTCGCTGTCCGTCTGGACCAATCAGTTGCGAGGGTTTGGAGTATGCTAATACAGCACAAATTGCACCTCCCTATCAGAGATGTTTCTTCTGGGCACCCCATGAAGTCAGTAAATATGTTTAATGAACAGTCTGGCTAATGTATGGGCTGATAGTAACCCCTTGTATGGCACAAAATGAGCCTGTTTGGAGAACAGGTCGACAACTATCCAGATGACTGTATATCCTTTGCTATCTGGCAACTCAACTATGGAGTCCATAGCTATATCTTGCCAAGGTTGCACTGGCATTAATACAGTCTGCAATAGTCCCAAGGATTTTCTGGTTCTCGGCTTAGACATGGCACATATGGAGCACCCTTTCACATAGAACTCAACTTCTTTTCTCATGTTCGACTACCAGAACTGTTGCTTGGCGAGGTGCAAAATTTTTAGAAAGCCAAAATGGCCAGCTTGTTTCACATCATAGCAATGTTTCAGTACGGAAGTGCAGAGTTTCTCTGAAATGTCTGTTTTTGAGAAGAGGGTGCCGGCATCAAACACTCAGGAGCCCGGTGGCCCAGTAGGTTGCCTTGAAAATATCAGAGCAGCGGCCTACCCCAGGGTTTCTGTGGCACATAGAAGCCGTTCCTTATCCCAGCCATTGGCCTGTCTGTCTTACTTTATGGCAGTAAGTCTTTTAATCCAGATTTGAAAAGATACAAGGCAGCAACAATAGACTCTGAGCTGGAAGAATCCCAGGTAAAGCTAGTCCTGCCAGCACCACTTTTATCCCGTTACAAGGCAATCCTCATATCCAGCCACTCCACCCACTCGGAAACCCTTCCCCATGTTGATTTCTTTCATTGTCAGACAACTGCTAGTCATATCTCTGGCCAGGATCCGGATCAAGCATCCTCCTGCTTTGTCCATACGCATCGTGGGGTTTTGACACAATGCACTAATCAGCTGCGGGTTGCAAGCCTCTGTCGCAGCCAAATGTCAGCTGGGTGCTGCGCGGGGCTTCTGCAACCCAATCATCAGCTGTTGAGTGCCCTGAGGTCTTCATCTGATGTAAGTGCCTCCCATCACCCTCTTCTCGCTATGGCGAACCATTGCTCAGGCTCAACAGTACTATCTGCCAGATGGTAATAGTTCAAAAATAGGGTGCCCAGGATGAGATGGATCTTTGAGAATGTTTTGAACTTTCTTAAGGCAGTGGGAGCTATAAAGCTCTCCCAAAGAGGGGAGAAGGCAACCAATGATCTTCTGGGCAATGATGTTAACCATCTATAGGAAGACTTACTAGCTATGGTTCATGTTCCACATAGTCCCACTTCTTGTGTTTATTTATGTTATGTGGCAGGTCTAATATAAACCTATATATAAATGCTATATTTTTGCCATTTTAATATATACTAAGAGTGTTCTGTACAGTCAATTTACATACTCGTAGCTCCGTCGCCGCGATTGGCTAAAGCGCGCGGCGACCGGATTGGTCGAGCGAGCCGCACTGATTGGTTCCTGCGAATCCCCGCGATTGGTGGAAACTAATCGCGGGAGATTCAAAGCGGTGCCATTGGTCCGCGCCGACGCTGCTCGGAAATAAAAGCCGCCGCTTTTTCCTCTCCAAGTTTAAGCTGTATCCAGAGCCAATAAAGAGCTGAAACCAAGTCACTGACTCTGAGCTTCCTTCCCGCGACGGACACAACACTGGCGACGAGGGTGGGATCCAGAGACTGACCACCGAGCACGTGTCCCGAGGAAGACAAAGACCGACGAGATGGCCAGCATGACCCCACCAGCACCCTTCAACCCAGCTACCGAGGACTGGGAATCGTACACGGATAGATTCCTAATGTTCCTCGAAAGTAGCAATTTGAAGGATGCGAACGGGCAAAAGAAAGGGCCGCTTTTCCTCACACACTGCGGGCCCGCGGTGTTTAAGATGGCCAAAGCCCTAGCGAAGCCCGAGGATGTGAAGGAAATGGACTGGGCCGATCTCGAGCCACTCCTTCGGGAACCACTACGCCCCGCTGTACCCATCCTCATCCGGCGGGATGAGTTCTATCGGCGGAACCAGCGGCAGGACGAGAGCATCAGCGACTTCATAGCCGCCTTGCGGGACCTTGGGGGATGTGCGAGTTCCGGGACCTGGACGACGTCCTCCGAGACCGCGTGGTCCTAGGCCTCCGGGATCAGGCACTAAAAAGTCGACTGATGGCAAAAGGCAACATCGACCTCGGGACGCCCTGGCCGAAGCTTCGCGGTCGAAGCCACCCGGAAGTCAGCAGCCAGACTTCGGAGGGCAGAGAACGGGACCGCACTGAAACCCCCGAGGCAAGCCGACGGGAGACCACCACACACCACGGGACCTGACTCCGCCTCCGAGACCACGGACGAGGAGGAAGACGCTCCACCGGCTACAAACAGGACG
Organism: Notechis scutatus; assembly: GCF_049901735.1. NCBI lineage: Eukaryota > Metazoa > Chordata > Lepidosauria > Squamata > Elapidae > Notechis > Notechis scutatus. The sequence goes on from NC_142025.1 coordinate 64,644,492, forward strand.
GGACCGGGCGAGATCAACGAGGTCGTAAGTCGGGAACCAGTGCGCCGGGTGCGGGGGAAATCACCTTCGATCAGAATGCCGGTTCATCGACGCGATCTGCCGGCATTGCAACAAGAAGGGCCACTTCGCCCGAGTCTGCCGGCTCAGAAAGACACACAGCCCCGCCGGCGAGAACCAAGCAACCGGGACGAGACGACACCCCCGAGGGCCAGGGATCGCCAAGCCGACAATCGCTGGAGCCGAGACAACCGAGGGCGACGGAACGGGAAGGCCGTCAGCGAGAAGAAACCCACCAGACGGTCACCATCGGCCATGCCGAAACCACTGATGCACGGAAGGTCTACGTGGAGGTGAGCATCGAGGGCGAGCCATGCCAGATGGAGGTAGACTCCGGATCCTACCTCTCCATGGTCGCCTGAAAGAACTCAAGCGACTGGTGCCAAACATCCAGAAAAGAGGACTGGAGAACCAGAAGCTGATCATCAAGGACTATCAGGGGAACCGCATCCCCGTCATTGGGACCGGACAGTTCGAGGTGACTTTCAAAACCGCACCGCGAAACTTCCCTGACTATCGTGGACCGGAACCGACCCAGCCTCTTGGGACTCCAATGGTTCGCGCCACTCGGGATCGAGGTCACGGGAATAAATCACACCACAGAGGCCGACTGGGAGCAGCAACTGGCGAGGGACTTCCAAGAAGTATTCGACGGCACTCTAGGCAAGTACAAAGGGCCCCTATCTCTTTCAACCTAGACCCAAATATCGCCCCCATACGCCTAAACCCAGGCGAGTGCCTTTTGCACTGGAAGAAAATAGACGAGCAGATTGACAAGCTCACAAACAGGGGGTTTTGCAGCCAATCGATCACGCCCGGTGGGAGACCCCTATAGTCACCCCAGTCAAGCCAGATGGGTCAGTAAGGATCTGCGGGACTATAAGGCCACCCTCAATTGCGACTGCAACAAAGCGCCACCCCGCCCCAGTAGTGCAACACCTATTACACTCGCTGGGGGCAAGGTCTTTGCGAAGCTCGACCTGGCGCAAGCCTATCAGCAACTGCCGGTCGATGAAGAAACCGCCGAAGCGCAAACTATAGTCACCCACCGGGAGCGTTTCGCTGTAACCGACTCCAGTTTGGAGTCAGCGTGGCCCCAGGAATTTTCCAGAGCCTCATGGAGAGGCTGCTGCGAGGAATCAAGGGGGTGGTCCCTTATTTTGACGATGTATTAGTGTCGGCAGCCAACCAGGAGGAATTAGAGGGTCGCCTAAGGGAGGTGCTAGAAAAATTCAAAGGGGCCGGGCTGAAGGTGAAGAAAGAGAAATGCCAGCTATGCACAGAGCAAGTCGAGTTCCTGGGGTACCTCCTAGACCGACATGGCATCCACCCAACCGGAAGCAAAGTCAAAGCCATAAAGGAAGCCCCCACACCCAAGAACAAAACAGAGCTGCAGGCATTTCTGGGACTGCTAAATTTTTACAATGTGTTCTTGCCCAAAAGGCGATGATGCGGGCGGAGCCTTTGCATAGGCTCCTGGACAGGACGGCCAAATGGACCTGGGGGAAACGGGAGGACACCGCATTCAAGAATACCAAAGACCTGCTCACCTCGGATGCCGTTCTCATTCAGTATAATGAGACCCTACCCATCGCCGTCACATGCGACGCCTCACCATTTGGCGCCGGCGCCGTCCTCAGCCATACACTTCCAGACGGAAAAGAAGCACCCATCGCTTTCTTTTCAAGAACACTCAGCAAACCCGAAAGAAACTACAGCCAATTAGATAAGGAGGCACTGGCCATCGCCGCAGCGGTAAAGAAGTTCCACGAAGTACCTCTACGGCCGCCGCTTCACCCTCATCACGGACCACAAGCCACTGCTGGGCATCCTGGCGGGGAACAAGGCCACCCCGAACATCCTATCCCCAGGATGACAAGGTGGTCTGAGTTCCTCGCCGCCTACGACTACCGGCTCACACACAGACCCGGTAAGACGATCTCCCATGCAGACGCGTTGAGCCGCTCGCCGCTTCCCGACCTAGACGACCATCCAGCTCCCACGACGACCACCCTCAGCATAGAGACATTGCCCGACTCTACCCATAACCGCGTCAGACATTGCCCGAGAGACTAATAAAGACAAGCTGCCTGGCGCGGGTATTACATTGGGTAGAAAAGGGATGGCCAGAGAAAGACAACGATGAAGCATTCAGGACATTCCGGAACCGGCAAACAGAACTGTCACTACAGAAAGGTTGTCTGCTATGGGGGGACAGGGTGGTCATACCGGAAAAACTGCAAGGGAAAGTATTAAAATTATTACACGAAGGGCACCCGGGGATCGTGAGGACTAAAGCTTTGGCCAGAAGCTATGCTTGGTGGCCAGGTATGGACAAGGAGATCGAGGCCTGGGTAGCCAAGTGCTCGCGCTGCCAAGAAACCAGACCAAATCCCCCGCAGCACCAATATTAGAATGGGAACGCCCAGGGGCCATGGTCCAGACTCCATATAGATTTTGCCGGGCCCACAAAAGGAAACACATTCCTCATCACGGTGGATGCTTACTCCAACTGGCTGGAGGTAAGCAACATGAAGACCACCACAACAGATGCGGTAACCAAGGTCTTAAACAAACTTTTCGCAACCCACGGTCTCCCGGACGTCATCGTGTCAGACAACGGACCCCAGTTCACCTCGCTGGAATTCGAAAAATTCCTAGCGGAACGAGGCATACGACACGCACTGACAGCGACGGCGCATCCGGCGGCCAATGTAGGCAGAACGGATGGTTCAATTTACAAAAGAACCCTCCAAAAGATCGAACACGGGACATACAAGAAAAATAAATAAAATGCTCCTAATACAACATATCACCCCAAACACAACGACAAACAAAAGCCCGGCAGAATTACTAATGGGGAGAAAACTAAGGTCACTCGACAGACTACACCCCACATACAACCCGGAAAGACCCCCGGACTCATCAAGCAAGCACCGGTTTTTGCACCAGGCGACGCAGTCTATGCAAAAACCTTACCGGAGACCCACTATGGGTACCGGCAACTATAACCCAACTGACAGGACCCCACTCCTACCGCTACAGACAACCGACGGACAAACATGGAAACGCCACATCGATCAATTAAGATCAAGAACAAAAAACACAACCGACACGCAACCAAACACAGACGACCCGTTAACACAAACCAAGAGGGGAGGGAAGATACAGGGGATCAAATAGGAAATAACCAGCAATACTCACCAGTCAACAGCCAGCCCGAAGTCTCACCAGGAAGGAACAGCCAGGCTAGCTCAACCAGCCCGGAAAGACCAGGCAGGAGCGGCAAAGTCGCAGTTTCGACCAACCCGGGTAGACCGGGAGGGAGCTGCAACAAGAGGCCCAGCGACACCTTCCAGGGGTTCCATCGACAGGGCCAAGAGAAACAGAAGTCCCGACCGAACCGGCCGAGAGCCAAACAACAACTAATCTGCGCAGGTCAAGTAGGCAAGTGCGAAGCCCTGCCTACCTCACGGGACTACGTTACGTAGGGACCGAACCAAGAGGGGAGGGGTGTTCTGTACAGTCAATTTACATACTGTAGCTCCCGTCGACGATTGGCTAAAGCGCGCAGCGACCGGATTGGTCGAGCGAGCCGCACTGATTGGCCCGTTATAATCCCCGCGATTGGTGGAAACTAATCGCGGGAGATTCAAGCGGTGCCATTGGTCAGCGGCCGACGCTGCTCGGAAATAAAAGCCGCCGCTTTTCCTCTCCAAGTTTAAGCTGTATCCAGAGCCAATAAAGAGCTGAAACCAAGTCACTGACTCTGAGCTTCCTTCCCGCGACGGACACAACAAAGAGAGCTTCTTATTTCTCAGTGCCAGTACATCTTTTTGTAAATGACCATGTATACCACACAACAAAATACTGCATTTTGCATTGTTGCTTCTTGTGGGTTTTACCTTATTAGTTCCTACTGAAATGTAATTTGGAGCCAATTGTTGCTTCAAGTGAGGTTTTCCCCCTTTTTTTATCACAGTAGTAATTTTAACAGATTTAACAGATTAACAGAGTTGAAAGCAACCTTGTAGGTCATCCAGTCCAACCCCCACCTAAGCAGGACCCTACACCATTTCTGACAAATGACAGTCCAATCTCTTCCTGAAAGTCTCAAGTGGTGGAACTCCTACAACTTCTGAAGGCAAGCTGTTCCATTGGTTGATTGTTCTCACTGTCAGAAAATTTCTCCTTATTTCCAGATTAAATCTCTCCTTGTTCAGTTTCCATCCATTATTCCTTGTCTGGCCTACATGTGCTTTAGGAAATAGCTTGACCCCTTCCTCTCTGTGGCAGCCCCTCAAATATTGGAACACTGCTATCATGTCTCCCCTGGTATTTCTCTTCACTAGACTAACCAAGCCCAGTTCCTGTAACCGTTCTTCATATGTTTTAGTCTCTGGTCTCCTAATCATCCTGGTCGCTCTTCTCTGCATTTTTTCTAGAGCCTCAACATCTTTTTTTATAGTTTGGTGACCAAAAACTGGATGCAGTACTCTAGGTGTGGTCTTACTAAGGCTTTATAGAGTGGTATAAGTACCTCATTTGATCTTGATTGAATCCCTCTGTTAATGCAATTTAAGATTGCATTGGCTTTTTTTGGCTGCTGCTGCACACTGCTGACTCATATTTAACTGATTGACCACTAAGACTCTAAGATCCCACTCACAGTTACTGCTATTAAGCCTGGTTTCACCCAGTCTATATGTGTACTTTTGGTTTTTCTTGCCTAAGTGTAAGACTTTAGTTTTCTTTACATTGAATTTCATTTTGTTAGATATGGCCCAATGTACAAGTCTGTCCAGATCAGCCTGGACTTTCAGCCTATCATCTAGAGTGTTGACTATTCCTGCCAGTTTAGTATCATCTGCAAATTTGGTAAGTTACCCTTCTATTCTCTCATCTGAGTCATTTGTGAAGATATTGAAGAGTACTGGACCTAAGATGGAACTTTGTGGCTTACTTTCTTCCATGTAGATGTAGACCCAATAAGCACTACTCATTGAGTACCATTTGTCAACCAGTTACAACCCCATTTGATGGTGATGCTACCTATCCCACTTTTTTCTAGCTTACTAAGAAGTAGGTTGTGGTCTACTTTGTTGAATGCTTGCTGAAGTCTAAGTATATTATGTCCACAGTATTTCACTGGTCTACTAATTTAGTCACTCTGTTGAAGAATGGAATAAGATTGGTTTGGCATGATCTATTTTTAACAATCCTATGCTGGGTCTGGTTCCTTTTTGAAGACTGGTTCCTTTTTTGAAGATGGGAACTACACCAGCTGTTTAGTAGACCAATTGTTTCCTTGATTTTTTTTATTGTAACTTATATGTTGGAATAAATTTTTATTATTATTGTTATTATTATCTTTGGCTTTTGTTGTAAGTCTTTGTTCATTCTGAGTCTTTGCTTTCCTGACTTCATCTTTGCAGATTCTGGCTATCTGCTAATACTCTGCCTTAGTTATATGTCCTTCTTTCCATTTTTTGTACTTGTCCTTTTTGTCTTTCAATTTGTCAGAGAGATTTTTGTGCAGTCATGATTATTTCTTCTTGGATTTCTTGTTTTTCTTTATATTGGGCTTGTGTTGGACTGGGCTTTTACGATCATATTTTTCAGAGTTTCCGAAACTTCTTGAGTTGTTTTCCCCTTTAGGAATTTCATCCAAGGAATCTTTCCCAAGTTCTCTCTGAGCTTGTTAAAATCAACTCTTTAAAATCTTGGACTCTGGTATCATTGTGTTCTATTGCTTGTGTTTGCATTATGTTGAATTCTAGTATAACATGGTCACTTTCACCCAAGGTTCCTGATGTTTCAATTCCCTCTATCACTTCTTCTCTGTTTGTAGAAGACGTCCAATATGCCTGTCCCTCTAGTTTCCTCGTCTATCTTTTGGACAACAAAGTTATCAGCTAGGTTGGTCAGGAACCTATTCGATTTCTCACTTGGTGCAGAATTAATCTTCCAATTGATGTCAGGGTAATTGAAGTTCCTAACTATTGTAGTGTGTCTCCTACATATATTTGTTAGATGGTTGGCAAAAAATACATCTATTTTTTCTGCTTGGTTGGGCAGCCTGTGTCAACCCTGAAGCTGGCCTGATCAAAACCATTTTGACCACTTCAGTGTTGCCACACTGGAGCTGAGGGATAGGAAAGTGGCATTTGAGATAGATGGGATTGTGCCAAAACAAAATACTTTTTCTTGGGAACCAAAGATATTATCATACCTGGTCAGAAGAAGGTAGAGTGATGTTACCTGGTTGCCTGACTGCACCATGATTGGACCATGCGACTAATTGTTTTGAGAAAGTAGAAAATATTTTACTTTTAATTAGGTGAAAACTGTGGGACTTTACAGAGTCAGTTTTCACCAGATGTGTGCCAATATGATATTTCCAATAAAGTTATTCTTTGGGGAAGCTATTGGCCTTGGAGTTTTGCTTGACATGGATTTATTATTGGAAACCCTGATGTTAAACAGACTCTCTGAAATCTGAAGTTTCAACTGGAGCCTCTATCTGGGGTCTTAAGCCCTTGTGGCTTACCCAGTCTACCCGGGCAGCAGAACTTTCAAGGAAAATGGAGAAGAAGCCCGGAGAAGGTGCAGGTGCCTGCAAAGCTTGCAAAGAGGCATCAGGAAGCCTGCTGACCCCCCTTGGAGCTCTACCGAATGGAGGAAGCAGTGGTGGAGATCACACTCCAGGTGGCTACCTGGCCTAAAGTCTGTACTGAGTGGCTGGGTATGCAGGAATGTTACCAGCCAGAGGAGGACCTCGGCTGCTAAGTGGCATTCCAAGTATCAGTGGGAGAGTGCCCAATCATTTCAACGAGGAAGACAAGAACCATAATCCTAGAATGGAGGTTGACAAGTCCCCTGAACCTCAGTGAGTCCGGAGATTGGAGGTACCATGCTGCTTATCACCAAACCCTAGGATCACTGCTGGAGAGACTTTGACAGCTGATCCTTGGAGATGTCAGGCCCCAGCACCAACCCAAGCCAGCTAAAGTGGTCCTGAAACATCAACTTTGACGTTTCCCCCCTTGGGGACCTGATCTACTCACCCGATTACCCCGGTCGACACAGTCCAGCCCACAAATGAGTCTTCCCAGTCAGCACTGGTCTACCATCGCTACGATTTGTGCAGCCATCCCATCGCCATGACTCACAGCTCAACCCAGTCAAGGACCAGCCAGCCATCCAGAACAAGCACAGCTGCCACCAGTGTGGCAGGTGCCACCTTCTTGGGCTTACTACGTGGGGCATGGCTGGATTCAAGGTCAGTGGGCAGCAGCTCTGGCCCCATTGCTACCATCATTTTCTCCCCCTCTGGCTCGTCCAGCTACTCTGCCATACTTCAGACCTGGCTTTGATGGGAACCTGGAAAAGTTGGCCTTCTACCTAACCTGGGGGCCCACATCAATCGCTATGGGGAAAACTACCCCAATGACCAAGAGATGATTTCTGTGATAACTGAAAACATGGAGGGACAAGTTGTGGAATGGGTGGCCCAGCTCATTGAAGATGCTCCCAAACTGGGGACATTGACAATTCCTATAGGAGTTGAAGAAGAGGTTCGAGGACTCAGCCCAGGAGAAAGAAGTAGAATGTCAGCTTTGGGAGCTATATTGAGACCAGACGCTCCCATGCTGCCACATTTTGAGCCTGGGTAAGTGGAAGGGGGGAATTTCTTGGAGTGTATGTAGTTAGACATAATAACATTCTTTTTCTAGTTCAAGGTCATGTTATTTTGTGCATAAGTGAGGGGAAGTCTTAAGTTGAGACAGATGGTAATTGGGGCATGTGATGTGATGATGGGTGCAGAAGATGGATTTGTACTTTTTACTTATTGCCAGGAAACCCAGAATTTTCAGATTCAGGATTCCTTAGTTGTGCCAGTTACTATCCAAAATAAAAGTAACTTTTGATAAGATGTCTGCTTGGAGTTATTGGTTGGAGTGGAGGTTTGCTGGAATGCTGACATTATCCTGAATCTCTATCTACCACCACCCCGAAACGAGGCTGTCCAGGGTGCTGAGCCCCAGCACTGACCCAAAGCTGGAGCAGTGCAAAGACTCAGCGAAGATGGAAGAAAAGGAGGAATCTACAGAAGGAGCATTGGGAACTGATACTTGAAGACTGATTGAGACCCTGTGTCCTCCTTCTGAGGAATTTATGCAAGCAATTGAAGCTGCAGAGGAAAGATGGAGGCTAGGCATCCGGCCCAAGGAAACGGATTCCTGGCAAAACTGCCAGACTGAGCTGAATCCAGAGATGGGACCAGAGGAGAAGCTGATTGAACACCTTTCCTATTCCTGCCCTGTGAGGTCAGGCCATGAGCCAGAGGCATGGGGCTTTTGAATCAGACAACTCCTGTGACTGTTGCCTTCATCCTGTAGCCAATCGTTGGCAGAGTTCCCAGAGCAATTTCAGTGACTTTAAGTGGAAGTTATGTCTCACTCTCCAGTCGATCTGGGCTTTACTCAGCCCACATTTACTTTCCCTAGTCCAAGACTTGACAGTGGAACCAGCATGGCATCAGCTAGAGGGGGCCAAAGAATCAGCTCAGCATGGCAGGGGCAAGCAGCAAGGGAGGCACAGCAGATGCAGCCAACAATTGGTACATTACAACCCCCAATTCCTCCCTCTCCTCAGCCAGTGGTGAAATTAACCCCTGTGGAGAGTATTCTCCCAGGATGGGGATTCTACCCTGGTCAGGGGTGGGTTCAATGCCAGTGGATGCCAGCAACAGTTGCACCATCAGGTTCGGGACCACTATGGTCCCAAGTAGCAGCAATGATCCCAGCGCAACAATGGGGTCAGCTTAGGCAGCAAGCTGAAGCCACCCCCACTTTCCCAGTGTGATGAAGAGTTCAGCAAGCAGCCCCTATTCAGCAGATTCCAATTCAGCCATCCCTCGGCTGGGGCCCCTTCTGCAGCCTGCACCAGCAGCACATCATAACTGAGTTGAGTAATTGATACAAATTTAGCCAGAGGCTTCATCAAACCAGCAAAATCTAGGTTGGCAGCCCTGGTGCTGTTTAAAGAAAAGAAAGATGGCGGCTTGAGATTATGTGTGGACTTTAGAAGCATCAATGTTTGCATAAAAACATGAAGGACTTACTGAATCACTTGTTTAAAGGCAAAATCTTTACCAAGCTAGATCTGAGAAAAGTCTTCTACTGAGTCCACATAAAGGAGGGAGACGCGTGGAAAACTGCCTTCAACTGCCCTCTGGGTAGTTTCCAGTTCTGAGTCATGCCTTTTGGATTCCAAGAGCCCCCCGCTGTATTTATGCAACTAATCAATGAAGTGTTACATACACATCTGTACAAGGAGATCCTTGTCTACTTAGATGACAATCTTATATTCAGTAAAACCATTGAAGAACATATCAAATTAGTCAGGCAAGTACTGAAAAAACTTTTAGCTGCCAATTATATGCAAAGCTGTCAAAATGCGAATTCCATAAAGAGCCTGGACTACTGGGCTACCGAGTGTCTAACGAGGGGATTGAAATGGCCCCTTGAAAGGTGAAGGCAGTGCTAGACTGGCAACCACCAAAAACATGCAAATAACTTCAAAGCTTCTTGGGTTTTGCAAATTTTTATAGACAATTTATCCCTTCATTTGCCGAGGTCACCCTCCCTTTAACAGAGTTACTAAAAACTGAGCCTTCCCCAACTAAACCAAAACCCAATCAACTTCTTACTTGGACAATGAAATGTCAGAAATCTTTTGAGACATTAAAACGCCTTTTGGCCTCAGAGCATCTGGACCCAACAAAACCTTTTGTTGTTCAAGTCAATGCCAGTGATGTGGCTGTCACAGTGATTCTACTTCAAAAGAATTCTCAAGACCAGCTGATGCCTTGCGCTTATGTGTCCAGAAAGTTGACAGACACAGAGTGTCGGTGGGCAGTTTGGGAAAAGGAGGCATTTGCCGTGCAATAGGTGTTACTATCTTGGAGGCATTCCCAGGAAGGAGTGAAGCAGCTTTTCGAGGTGTAGACTGATCATGAAAACCTCGAGGCTCTGAAGACACCTTGGAAGCTGTCTCCTAAATGAGTCCGCTGGGCTCAATACTTCAAGAGATTCAACTTTAACATGAAATATATAACAGGAGGAAAAAACGTATTGGCAGATGCCTTGTTGAGAAAACCCCAATTTGACAGTCGCTGGGAGAAAGTAGTGCAAATGATGATATCAGAAGCCCAACCCGCAGGCCAAGCAACCACCAGAGGCCAAGACAAATGCAGCTCTAGGCTGATTTGAAAGCAGCATTTTTAACCAATCCATGGTTTGCTGAAAATCAAACTGATTTGACAATGAAGGATTAGCTTGGATGGGAACCAAGATTTATGTACCCAATACCCTAAGATTGATGGTACTAAAACATAGCCATGACTCGCAGTTGGGTTTGGGTTCCTAAAAACCCTACATTTAGTCAGAAGACCGTTCTGGTGGCCAAAAATGAAAAGTGATGTTGAAGACTAGATAAAAAGCTGTTCAATTTGTGCCACAATGAAACACAGAAGTGGGAAACTTCCTGGCCTCCTCCAGCAAGTAGCTGAACCAATGTAGCTGTGGGAAGAAATCACGGTGGACTTTATTGTGGAGTTACTGGAGAGCGGAGGAAGATCTGTGATTTGGACTGTTAATTTATTCTCTAAGCAAGCCGACTTTACAGCGTAAACTTCTTTGGCTAAGAAACTGGCAAAACTGCTTGTGAAGCATATTTATTGGCTCCATGGAGTGTCTCATAGAGTAATCTCAGATCAAGGCATACAGTTTACTGCCAAGTTCTGGAGAGAGTTTTTGAAGTCCATTGGGTTGTCCCAAGGGCTTTCCTCAGTGTTCCATCTGGTGTGTAACGGCGCTTCTGAGAGAACAAACGCTATGGTGGAACAGTATATTAGATGTTATGTAAATTATCAACAGGAGAACTGGTGAATCTGTTGACATTTGCAGAAGTTGCTTACAATAATGCAGTATGGGCTTAACTCCTTTCCAAATCACTACCGGTATGGATTTTGTCCTTATGCCAGAGTTGCCTAGGGAACTCCCAACATCCATTTCCTTAACAGATTGGATGGAATCATTAAAAAAAGGTTGTGAGGATACAAAAAAAGCAGAAGCTGCTGAGGAATATAAAAAACAGGCAGACAAACATAGATCTCTCCAACCATCGTTTAAAGTGGGGAACAAAGTATTTTTGTCAACTAAATACCTTAAGTTGAAACTTCCTAGTAGATAGTTGGGACCAAAATTCCTGGGTCCATTTCCTATATCAAAGGTAATCAATCCAGTAACTCTCCAACTTAGTCTCCCTTGGCTGGTGGGGAAAATACACCCAGTATTCCATAGTAGCTTGTTGAAGCCTGCTATTGGTTCTAATCTTTGGCTGGTACCAGCAGCTCCCCCAAAACCTCTGGCAGTACAGGGTGAAACATATTATGAGATAAAGAAAATCCTTGATTCTAAGTTACACCGAGGATGATTACAATATTTAGTGCTATGGAAAGGCAATCCTTTGTCAGAAGCTACTTGTGTGAAAAGTTGGGCTATACATACAGATAGATTGGTTAAACAATTTCATGAACAATTCCCTGATAAGCCAAAGGGTCCCCTTGGAGGGGGGAGAGGGGGTTAATTAACCCCTAGTTGTGTTTTGTTTATTGTATTTTTCAGGATGTGATTTTTTCAAGGGGCGGGACGCCTGTCAGCTTTGGAAGCCATATTGAGACCAGATGCTCCCATGCTGCCACATTTTGAGCTTGGGAAAGTGGAAGGGGGAAATTTCTTGGAGTGTACGTAGTTAGAAATAACAACATTCTTTTTCTAGTTCAAGGTCATGTTATTTTGTACATGTGGGGGGAAGTCTTAAGTTGGGATGGAAGGTGATTGGGGCATGTGCTGTGATGATGGGTGCAGGGGATGGATTTTTAGTTTTTACTTATTGCCAGGAAGCCCAGAATTTTCAGATTCAGGATTCCTTAGTTGTGCCAGTTACTATCCAAAATAAAAGTAACATTTGAAAAGATGTCTGTCTTGGAGTTATTGGTTGGAGTGGAGGTTTGCTGGAATGCTGACACAGAAATTAAGGCTCTTAGGCAGAGGGACTGCCCAGCCAAAGAGTATGTTGGGCAGTTTTGGAGCGAAGTTGCGGTACTGGCCTGAATGCCTCTTAGTGTATTATTTTAAGAAGGGCCCAGACTAAGAGCTGCACACCAGATTTGCCAGGGCATCCCAGACATAACTGGTACCGAATGGCAGTGGCCATGGGCATCGAACTCCACCCACACCCAAAGAGGCACCAGACAAGAAGCCCAAGAGACAGCTCAGGCAGCGATCCATTACCCACCAAGTGGAAGAGCAGCCCAGGGGGACTCCAACAACATCAATCAAATGGTTTTGGTGTGGCCAGCAGGGCCATCAAGTGTCAGAATGACTAGCACTGGCCCCAGATCAGCAAACAAACACCCCTACACCAACAAAACTCAGGAAACCGCCACGGAAGCTCACAGAAAAGAGAAAGTTTGTCTGCCAAGCCATTGAGGTCTCTCTTCCTCCCTAAAAGGAGGGGGGAACTCAAGCTCGAGAAAACCCACTACTGGCGACAAGTCACTAAAGTGTTTTGGTCATTTTGTTTCTTTTTGACTTTTTCATTGTATTTAGATGTTTATCTCCCTATGCTGTTTTTTTTTTTGAAAATTTTATTGATTTTTAAAAACAAACATAAGCAAACAAAACATAGAACATAAAAACATAAAACATCTTTTTTGACAGCAGCCTGATCCTGGGTTACATCTCTTCGTGCAGACACAAATTCAAGTTCATGCTCATTTTTATATTCCATTCTATATCTTATTATCATTCTACATTTTCTATATAGCTTCTCCCCTCTTTCAACTTTCTTAATTTTATTTTATCTTTTTCATCTCAATTCAAATCATCATGCTTATATTTTTTGTCTGTCCTGTTTCAGCTGTCTATTATCTTTTCTCATTAAGCAAAATTTCTCCTGTGATCACTAATTGGAGTATGACGCCTTTATATCTTTCCCCTAAAATTATAACACTTAATATAATACATAACTTCCATTCGGATTCTGCTTGGTACATTCTAAAACTACACAATGTATTTTTAAAAAAAGAAAAAAATTATAAATATATAACATAATTAAAACAACAATCCATACCAATTCAATTCTATCATTAATATTAATATTCATTTAAATCTTGAATGTTTTACACATTACTTTTCAAATAAGTATTATACTGTGCTGTTAAAGGCTGATTTGATTCTCTCGGATGCTCAATTTCTCAACTGAAACTATGCTTAAGTCTGCCCATGTGTTATGAAACTAAAGAGTTTTCATCATGTCTTATGACTACTAGTTGGTGTTCATGGATGTGCTGCTTGTTTTCTGCCTGTTTGTCTTCTATAGCTGCTGTTAGAATCCTTACATAACCTTTAGATAGAATTTAGGACCATCCAAATATAATATATGGGTGGTCCTCATTCAATGATCACTTTTTGTTGTGGTTAGCTGGCAGCAGGTGCGGACAGTGGAGGAGAGCGAGGACTCAGATGAGGGGCCAGGACCATTAGGGAGTGGACTGCTGCCTTCAAAGATTTATTGTCGGAGCTAATTACTGTGTTTCTCAGAAAATAAGGCCAGGCTTTATTTTCTTTTGACCCCGCCCCAAAACAGCTATGCCATCTTTTCGGGGGTGACTTAATTTCTCCCCCCTGCACACCCTCACCTAGAGCGCCCCATGGGCAGCCACGCCTCACCACCAGCCACTCCTAACAGCCAATCATAGTGGAGCATGGAGGGCTCCCTACCCCCGCCAAGTGCCTTTGCTGCAGACCCAGGTATGGTGCTGGCTGCAGGCCAGTCAGTGGGCGGGCAGCGCTGGCGTGGATGTTGGCCTCGGGGCACTTTACATCGCGAGAGCTTCAGTGCCCGCCGCTGCTGCTTCCTCTGTCACCATTGCTTTCCCTTCTGCCCGTGCTACTGCCTTGTTTGGAGTGCTGCACATTCCTCCACTGGCAGCATTTAAGCCACTTCTTGGGTGTGGGAGCCATCTCCATAGCTTCCACGGTTCCCACCGGCACTGGCACCTCTCTCGCCAGCACTGTCTCCAACAACAGCAGTAGCAGCGGCGGGACACTCCCCACTGCCAACGAGAACCACCTGCTCTCCTGCAGGGGCATCGCTTTGGTTGATGGCGGCTACATCGACAACATCCTGCAAGTCGGTGAGTCTTTCGGGCTTTGATGGGTGAGAGTGGTGGTGGGACAGTTATGCCAGAGCTTCGGGTCATGGTCTCTTCCCCTGTATGGTCAGGCACTCTTCTCTTGCTCCAGCTGCCTGAACCCCCCTGTGGACGTTTTCCCCCTTCTAAGTTTTCTTTACTCTCATTCCCTCCATCAGTTCCCTAAGAATACAGACTGGCTGGGCAGCTTCCTCCCCTCTTTGGGATTTGCCAGGAGAAATCCAGGAGGTGGATTTCCATCCTATTTCTGTCATTCAAGGAAATGAAGGTGGGGAGTTTAAGCATTTAAGGGGGTGCTAAGGATCTGTAGGATGATTCCCTTTCTCTTATGTTTGGATTGGAAGGTTCATTCATTCATTCACCCTTAGCGCTCCCTTAAATGGAAGAAGTAACCACTCCCCATTTTCATCTCCTTGAAGGACAGAAATAGGATGGAAATCCACCTCTTGGATTTCTCCTGACAAATCCCAAAGACACTCTTCCCTCTCTCCTTCCCTCCTTCCCTCCCTGCCAAGCTTCCCAGATAATTCTCCCAAAAGATCCACCCCAAAGGAGGATTCATCAGAGGATTCACCCCAAAGGAGGTGAGCGCATTTAAGGGGGTGAATCCTCCCTTGGGGTGAATCCTTTGGGAGAATCCTCTGGGAAGCTTGGTGCTAAAGGTCTGTAGGATGATTCCCTTTATCTTCTGTTTGGATTGGAAGGTTTGCCTCTGCTTGAAGGGCAAAATGGATAGATGGTTCCCTTTTTAAAACTACCAGGAGGGGTAGGGAGGAAGCTGCCCAGCCAGTCTGTATTCTTAGGGAACTGACAGAGGGAATGAGAGTAAAGAAAACTTAAAGAGGGGGGGAAAGGTCTATGGGGGGGTGTGTTCGGACAGCGGAAGCAAGACAAGAGTGCCTGACCATGACCCAAAGCTCTGGGGCAGGAAGCAAAGTAAGGCATGGGGGGGAGAGAAACGATGGCATCACCCTCTTGCCGCCACGTCCATCCATTGAAACCCGAAAGACTCACCAACTTGCAGGACGTTGTCAATGCAGCTGCCATCAACCAAAGCGATGCCCCTGTGGGAGGGCAGATGGTTCTCATTGGTAGCGGGGTCTGTCCCGCTGCTACTGCCGCTGTTGTTGTAGATGGCGCTGGCAAGAGAGGCGCCAGTGCCAGCAGGAACCATGGAAGCTACGGAGGTGGCTCCCCCACCTGAGAAGCGGCTGAAATGCTGCCGGTGTAGGATTGCGCAGCACTCCAAATGTGGCAGTGGCACGGGCAAAAGGGAAAGCAATGGTGGCAGAGGAAGGAGCAGTGGCAGGAACTGAAGGTCTCACAATGTAATGTGCCCTGAGGCCGACATCCACGCCGCCGCTGCCTGCCCGCTGACCCAGCCTGCAGCCAGCACCATACCCGGGTCTGCAGCAAAGGTGCTTGGTGGGGGTAGGGAACCATGATCAGCCGTTACGAGTGACTGGTGGTGAGGCATGGCTGCCCGCGGGGTGCTCCTAACAACAAGTTCCCCCTCCCTCCCCCCTATTTCGCATGTTTTAAAATTGGCCTAAATTTGGGGGAGGGGCTTAATTTTACCTTATGCCTAGAATACCTGCTGGAACTTCCTATTGGGGGGGCATATTGCTGGAGAAACATGGTAGTTGGAAGCAGCCTTTTATCTGTGAAGAAACAGAATTCGTGAATGAAACCTTAAAAGGTAGGGGTTGCTGCCTTTGTCTTGTGTTTGCTCTCTTGGAACCAGGTTGGGTCAGAACACTTTTTCAATGATTCTTCAAATATACAGTGATACTGTGGTACTTATGATGGTCGCAATATTCTTACTATCACATGGTTATGATGATCCCTGGTCGTTCAGCTCACAATTATAATGTAACAGGGTCCTGAAATTACATGATTGTCATTTGTAACTTTCTTTGCCAGTTTTATACAAGCAAGGCAATGGGGAAATTGCAAATAGTGAACCACATGACATCCTTACTGAACAACCCAGTATGACTTGCTTAACAATGGCAATCAGAAATCTCTATTGCTAGATGATGTGTTAATGTGACATTGCACTTTATTGCATTTATTGGTATTGCTTAGTGATGGTCTTGGTATAATTAAGTGAGGACTACCTGCATACATTTTATGGTAATAATTCCACTCATTTCTGTATAAACCAAAAGTGACTGCTGAAGTTCTGTGGATCTTACAAAACAGCATTCTTCCATTGTGCAACAGGCTGCCACCAAAAAGAAACCTAGCAATTCCTTCTTAATAAGATCCATTCTAAAGTTAAAAGTTATTCATAAAAACATCAGACAGAGAACAGCAGTCCTTAAATATGAAGGTTTTTTTCTTTTTAACAATGAACGATTATGGCATGGAGAAATGGAGGAAATCAAGTTTCCATAACTTCCTTAGAAATAACATATAGTAGTAGTTTATCATTTGATGTGATTTTTCCTCTGGAAGAAAAATGTGTGCCCAAACAATGGCAAAGAAAAGTTTCCATTCTTGAATTTCACATTGATTTTATTCTACAATATATAATAGTAATAATTACTTTTATTCCACAAGTTATTTCTTGATAAGTTTCAGTCCAGACTTCTGATCAAAAGTACTGAAAAATGGTATTAAAATAAAAAAGAGGATTTAATGTATTTTCCTCCTATTTTATCATATGCTAATATTGGCATACCAATTAATAGTCCTAACCATCAATAACAATATATTCATGGTACACAAAGCCCCAGAAAATAGACAGCTAAGTACTTGTTGAGGAATAGAATTCTGAGATCTTCTTTCTCTCGCCAGAGAAATGTAAGTGGATTGAATATAATCTAACAAGATGCTATATAGTACTACTGGTGTTTTCTTTGTAGAGTCAGACATCTTCCATACATCTTTCTAATGCCACATCAGAATTCAGCTCCCGCAGATACCTGCACCCAATGGAAACATATAAATATTATACAAAATGGTTTAAAATCACTATAAGGATGCTAATGGAAACTGGAAAGTTTTCAATATGTGGGAACTATGGTGGCCTACTAGGCACACAATTAGGAACTGTGTTTTTTTTCTAAATCTTCCAAGCAAAAAATTTGTTTGGGGAATTTTTCCAGTTATTTGACAGAAAACATTTTTAAAATTAGTATTTTTCTTATCTTAATTATTTCTACTTTTTTGCATCTGTCTTTTATTAATATTCAATAAATATAACTATTTAGAGCACTGTTTCATTTTTTATGGTTATCTTGAAGAGAAGTGACTGAAAAAGTAGGTTTCTTTGAAATCAGTTTCATTTGCTCATACCAAACAAATAAGATAAACAAATCTCATTGACTATATAGCTTTATCACTTTTATTATGAAAATTCTGCTAAGAGGGAATCACATCATAGAGGACACTTTTATTGGAGCATGGGCAAAAACAAAAGCAATTTCTTTGGGGAAAAAAGTTTGTTCTTTAAAAGCAGTATTTCTACCTCAAAGCTAACTTTCAAAGGAATACTAGTTACAAAGGAATACTGGTTGCATTTTGCTGTTACCATAAGCAAGTATCCAGTACACTGAGAATAAATATAAGATTATCATGTTACAGTTCCAACATATAATTAATAATAGAATTAATTTTTGGATTAATAAAGTTTGAATTATAATTGGAAGATAAAGCAAATAGTTCCCAGAAAGGGTTATGGTTAGTACATTAAAAAGGAAAAAAAAGAAAAAAAATGTTCAGTTTCTTAAAAAGTAGAATGTGTTAATATTTAAAATATTTTGTATAAACCTTGATGATATTCTTTAAACTAAGCAATAAACCATGTCACATATTAACTGCACACAGAATTATGCTGTTTAAAATGTTTCTTTCCTTGGGAACTGCTTTTTTGAGCCTGTCAAACTGTTCTCAGAGGACCTTCTGGTTTTACACAAGTCATTTCAAGATAGCCTCTGCAGGAGACATTTATAGCAAAGTTCACACACCAAAAGCCCTACTACATTCTTTCCAGACCACATTTTAGAAAGGAAGGTATGTGGTTAAATTAAATGGAGACAGATTTGATTATGTCCAACCCAAAGATAAATGGTATCAAAACTTAGAAAAGGGAATAACCTACAAAGCTCCCTCCTGCTGGTATTCTCATGCTACATGGGTTGTCCTTCACTGTTAGAAATGACTTTTCCTTAATATACTGCTATTTTGTGCAAAGCAAAATAATATTAAATTCTGATTTCATAAATTAAGGAGGATGTGGGAGTCAATTTTTAGCAGATTTCTGTAAAATGTTTCAATTTAAACTGAATATCCAGGTAGTTTACAGTTGTAAGAGGGGGTTGTAAGGTAAAAAGTACCTGATTTAAATGATACCTCTGCTCAAAAACTACTGGAATCTGGTAACACAACTAATTGCTATTCAGCTTTAGCATCTGTAGAAAATTTGAATCATAATTAATGCATTTAAACAAGACTTTGGTGCTCCAAAATTCTTATTAATATAACATACCATTAAGAAACAGAGCCAATTTGGTGTAATGGTTAAAGGGCTGGTCAAGAAATGCCAGTGACGAACTTCTGATTCTCCCTTAGGTACAGCAGCTAGCCACATACTCTTCCTCAGTCAATTCAGAAAGTTATTGTTGAAATAGGAGGAAGGAATACTATATGTATCATCTTAAATTGTACAAAGTGAAAGGCAGAATAGAAATCTGACAAACTAAATTCATTCATATTTTCCATCATAGGCTACAACATTGGAGAAAATAATAATAATAATAAAATGTATATCTCTGTGTCTGTCTGCCTGCCTGCCTGTTATCAGCTATCTGTCTGTCTGTCTGTCTGTCTGTCTGTCTGTCTGTCTGTCTGTCTGTATATCTATATCTATCTATCTATCTATCTATCTATCTATCTATCTATCTATCTATCTATCTATCTATCTATCTATCTATCTATCTATCCCTGGTGCAGTTCCCTCCCATCTTATAGGCTGCCCCAATGTTATTGAGCGTTTGATTTTTATCACAGCCAAAACAGAATGGAAATCTTTTTATGAGTTTGCTTCTAAAGTTATAAGATTTTAAAATACTGCATTTCCAAATTCTGATATAAGTTGATATTGTTCATATCATCACAGTTGAGAACAGAAAGTGGTCTCACAGTTCAGTAACATATGGGTCAACGAAAGTTGTGAGGCCATAGCTGCCTTATGAAATATAATAGACCTTACCGGTAGGTGTAACTTCAATCATTAACAAAACTGAACAAAGTAATACACAAGCCTGCCAAGATACATAAGCGATATTCAAACCAAGCTAAAGTCTGCCAGATTTACACACACAAAACTCACACACAGAGATATATACATTATACACATTCATCTGTAATACATACATTTTTATAACATATATAAATATAAATGGTACATCACACACACAAATATGCACATAATACATATTTTTTTGTTCTCCATCTACAGG
Organism: Notechis scutatus; assembly: GCF_049901735.1. Lineage (NCBI taxonomy): Eukaryota > Metazoa > Chordata > Lepidosauria > Squamata > Elapidae > Notechis > Notechis scutatus. Next base: position 64,664,304 of record NC_142025.1, read on the forward strand.
AGTATCTTAAGCAATACACTTTATTGGCCTATGCTGATCAGAATTAGCCAATGCTCTGACAAATCATCAGAGCTTTTTCATTCATGGCCAGTTCAATTAATCAATCAAAGTAATGCTTGGCATTTCACGAAGTCTTATTTAGTTGGCAGCTGAATTTCAAAGCTGACAGGATACTGTCTGGATGCTTGACATTAGTGCAGTAATAACAATAATTCCAACTATGCCTTAAACTGTGCTCATAAAATCACAAAGCTTTTATTAATCTTGACTTCTGATTTACCACTTCTTTTTCATTGTATCTAAAAAGCAATTTCTTTGCTGGAGAAGCCAAACTTCATTACAAAACCATTCTTTTGCCATTAGGTTGTCCTGTTATTTCCATAAGCAGAGGGGTCTGTTAAGGTACAGTAGCAAATAAAGAAAGCAACATCATTTCAATCTACATCTGTAAAAGCATCATGATGTTGCACACATATTTAAAGGGATGGAGTTGTGGCACAAGAAGCCTATCATGAACTGAGAAAAGCAGGAAGAGCTGAATACTTGGTAGTGGCAGGAGAAAAGCAAGTAGGAAGAGAGGATAAAAAGACAGCACAGAACACAAGGCAAAAAAATAAAATAAAAGCTGAATAAACAATAGCAAGTATGGAACATATTAAAAAGGGATAAATAAAGCCCACTAGAAGGCAGGGAGAAAAGGATCATATGAAGATAGGGAAGAAAGGGATAATCATAGAACATTCCATCACAGGATAAGAATGAATCTTGTACTTAAGCCCACTCAATACTAAAAAAAATTAAAATTAGACAGTTTAATGATCTGCTAGAACTTTAAATTTCCCCTAAATTTTAAATTTTAAATGATCTGTTAGAATATCAAAATCCTAAATCGGATATTTTTCCTTTTTAAAAAGCTGTGGTAAAACTTTCTACATCTTCATTTTCAATTTTTTAAATACACTCATGGAAAAAGATGAGTGTTTCTGATTTGAAAAACATGTTCCAAATATACATAGAAGACCATAGAAGACTCAAACTATATATGTACCAAATGCAAACTAATCAAGTTACTAGAAAAAAAAAGTAAAGGTTCTAAAGGAAATTCTAACCACTTTGAAACTCAACCTACAAAATGAGAAACCCCAAACCTTGCAAGAAGAAAATGCCCAAATTGAACATAATAATTATCAAACAACTTCTAAAAGAATTGACCCCTTAGAGGAAGAAGAAGACACATGGAAACATGTTACTCATAGAAAAAAACACAAACCTAGTACAACATTCCTGTCCAACCCAACCCACTCTGATGCAACCCCACTCTAAGCAATCGATGCTTAGCAATCAATTACATGGACTCTCTGTTAAATATGCATGACGCCATATTTGCATGAGCCTACGTTATATGCAAAGTGGAGTCTGATATAAGACTCCACTTGTTGGTTCAGCCCCTGGCAGGAAGATTGAGTTCTCGTCAGTGGCTGAAGTGTCGGACAGCGCCAGCTATAAAAGCCGGCGCTGGCCACGTTTGTCTGCTTTTGAATCTGGTTTGTAAATAAAGAGTTTCTTGCATTCCTGAGTCATGCTCCTTCCTCATCTGGGCCCATTTTACACTGGCGACAAAGGTGGGATACCGATGAAGACAAAGGCATCGCGGGGCATCGCGGCCATTTTCCAGCTGATTCATGAACTCGATCATTCAGACTGACAGCGAAACAACATGGCCCATTGACCCCATCAATCCCGTTTGAGCCATCCAAAAAGAACTGGTCCTAGTACATGGGAAGATTTAACCTAAATTTGGTAGTGAATGGAATGCAGGCAGAACCCGACGCGAGGCAGAAGTTTTACTTCTTGACCTATTGCGATTTGGAACTCTATGAATTAATCCAAGCCCTCATTGCAGATAACCTAGAGAACATATCCTAGGACGAACTGCAACGAGCATTGAAAGGACATTTCAATCCTACCCCATCGTACCTGGCAAACCGGAATGACTTCTATCTCCAGAGCCAAAAAGAGAGGGAGAGCATAAGTGATTTTGTGGCTGCCCTGAGGAAACTTTCAAAGAACTGCAAATTCTCAAATGCTGAAGAAATGATCTGGGAATGGCTAGTCCTCGGCATTAAGGATTTAACCATGCAGAAGAGACTGTTCACAAGAGAGGATGTCTCGTTCAAGGAGGCTCTGGAAGAAGCAAAAGCCACTGAAGACTCTGACTCTTCTGTAGCCCAAGTCAAGAGCAGCAGCAAGGTTCACGCCACCCAGGCCACGAGGGAAAACCCGTGTAACCCATCCAGCTCTGAAAGCAGCGACAGTGAGAAGGAAGATGTCCACCAGGTAAAAACCAACAAACCCGAAACCACCAAGGGAATCAAGCCTTGCGGAAGCTGCAGAGGGAATCATCCTCGATCCGCCTGCCATTTTAAGGAGGTGATCTGCAGGCGATGCGAGTGGAAGGGCCACATCGTGGAAGCCTGGAGAGCCAGCCAACCGAGCCACAGAACATACTCCCCAACCAGACAATACAAGGGTCAGAAGACATTTGGCATGAAATTCAAAAAACAAGATGGCGGCTGGGAAGAAGAAACCCACCATACAATCGGAGGCTACACTCATGCCTATGTGGGACACACAAACACCGTTGAATCCCACAAGTTTCTCACCAAGGTGAGGATTGATGTAACCCTATGGTCAATGGAAGTGGACTCAGGGTCTTATATATTAATGATATCCTGGACGTCCCTCCAGAAAATCAACCCCAACATCCGCCGAAGCGAGCTCCAGCCACAACGAATAATATTAAAGGACTACCAAGGCTACAAAATACTGGTTCTGGGAAAGAAAATCTGCCACGTGGAATACGGAGATTTTCAAGGACCCCTACCACTGACCATTGTAAACCAAGATCTGCTCAGCCTTCTAGGGACAGAGTTGTTCATGCCACTGCAAATTAGCCTCACCGGCATCCACGTGACAGTGGTGACCAGAACAAGCACCCTAGGCAATCTAGATGATTTGGAGAGGGAATTCCAGGATGTTTTCAGCAGTGAATTGGGCAAGTATAAGGGGACCCCAATAAGTTTTAACCTAGACCCCAACATAGCTCCTGTTAGACTGAAGTCCTAGAGAGTCCCTTTTGCTCTGCGACCCAAGGTTGAAGAGAGTTAAACAAGCAGTTAAACAAGCTGGTAGCTCAAGGCATCCTTGAACTGGTAGACCATGCAAAGTGGGAAACCCCTATAGTGACCCCTATAAAGCCTGATGGGTCAGTCAGAATCTGTGGAGACTACAGGAGTATCCTGAACCTTGCGCTACAACAGAGTGCATATCCGGTACCGGTAGTCCAACATCTGCTACATTCGTTGGGCCGGGGCAAGATTTTTGCTAAGTTGGACCTAGCAGAGGCATATCAACAATTGCTTGTGGATGCAGCCACCGCTGAAGCCCAAACGATTGTAACCCACAGGGATGCATTCAAGTGCAACTGGCTGCAATTTGGGGTTAGCATAGCCCCTGACCTTTTCCAAAGTATAATGAAAAGGCTGCTACAAGGTCTACTTTGATGATGTAATAGTCTCGGCCGAAAACAAGCCCCAACTAATGGAAAGGGTCCAAACAGTATTAGAAAGATTCCAAGAAGTGGGGTTCAAGTTAAAAAGGGACAAGTGCCACATTGCCATACCGAGCGTAGAATTCTTGGGCTTCCAAATCGATGGGTCAGGCATCCGACCCATGAACAGCAAGCTGAAAGCAAATCAGGAAGCCCCCACCCCACAGAATAAAAGTGAACTCCAAGCATTCTTGGGCTTATTAAACTTCTTTAACATATTCTTACCACAGAAGGCGACCTTAGCGGAGCCACTCCATAGACTGTTGGATAAGAATACACCCTGGACATGGGAACTCCCCGAGGACGCCATGCTTTCCAAAATAAAAAACATTTTAACATCTGAAACTGTATTAATGCAATATAGCGAGACCCTGCTGCTACAGCTAACCTGCGATGTGTCTCCATACGGCATCAGGGCAGTGCTCAGCCATAGACTACCAAATGGGAAGGAAGCCCCCATAGCATATTATTCTAAGACTTTGTTGAAAGCCAAGAGATACTACGGCCAATTAGACAAAGAAGCCCTCATCACCGTAGCCGGAGTAAAACGTTTTCATGAATACCTATACGGCAGACACTTTGAGTTGGTCACAGACCACAAACTGCTGCTTGGCATTCTATTGGAAGACAAACCCACACCCAACATCTTGTCGCTGAGAATGCTAAGATGGACAGTTTTCCTGGCCGCATATAACTATAGCCTCCTACACAGACCAGGAAAGGACATCCTACACACTGACGCACTCAGCAGGTGCCCCTTACCAGACTTAGTGGAAGAGCTTGCCCCCGCGATTGCCGTATTCCTTGTTTTGAATTGGGCTTATTGACGGCAGTGGACATCGCGAGACTCACCACAAAAGACAAAACGTTGGCGCGAGTTTTGAACTGGGTATGGCTGAACAAGATGGAAGGGGAGGAATTCAAGCCTTTCAAAGATAGACAGCTAGAGCTGTCAGCATTAAGGGGGTGTTTATTATGGGGAGACAGGGTGGTGGTACTGCAACCATTAAGGGAAAGAATTCTGGGATTACTACATGAAGGGCACCCCGGAATAGTAAAAGTGAAGGCCCTAGCGAGGAGTTACATCTGGTGGCTGGGGATAGACAGAGACATTGAGACCTGGGTCGCCACATGCTCACCATGTCAGGAATCCTGACCGGCCCCTCCCTCAGCACCCTCCCTCAAGTGGAAAAAACCTGCAGCACCATGGGGTCACATACACAAAGATTTTGCAGGACCCTGCCAGGGGCAAACATTCTTAATCATGGTCGATGCCTACTCTAAATGGTTGGAGGTGGTTATCATGAAATCCACAACAACCGAGAAAACAATCAGAGCCCTGCAGAAAATATTCTCCACCCATGGGCTACCCGATGTGCTGGTTTCAGACAATGGATCGCAATTCACAGCACAGCAATTCGAAAGCTTCCTCACCCATCTGGAATCCAACATGCCTTTTCGGCACTGGCTCATCTGGTGGTGAATGGGCAAGCAGAGAGGATAGTCCAAACAACCAAAGAACTTCTTCAAAAATTAGGCCCCGGTGATTGGCAAGAAAACATCGACAAATGGTTGCTAACCCAACACATAACACCAAGCGCGACAACAAACAGAAGCTCTGCAGAAATGCTTATGAACAGAAAGTTAAGGTCCATCCTGGATAGAATCCATCCCAACTATACAAATGATACCCCTCTAGACTCCACAGGGAAGTGTAGAACTCTCACACCAGGAGACAAAGTGTATGCATGCAACTATACAAGAGGGGAAACCTGGGTCCTGGCAAAAATAATTGAAAGTACTGGACCCAGATCATACAGATGAGGTAGAAGGGGGAAGAACATGGAACAGGCACATAGACCAACTGCGGGGCCGCATAGTTCAACCCCCACTTGAAGCTGAGCAACACAACACACCTCCGGCAACAACAACACCCCGGAAATTAGAAACCCCACAAAGACACAGATTAGCAAGGGAAACCCTGAATTAAACAGCAGAGGACTTAGCTGTGGGGGGAGGAGTCCAGCATAGTACTTCTGAGGCCTTGAGCTCAACAGAAACTGCCAAGCCCCTGGAAACCTTTGAGGCGTTTCCAAGGGCAGAGTCTGGAGCAGCGGTGGACCTGTCCATTCAGGCCCCTGCCTCAGGAACAACTGAACCATGCAGGCCCCGTCGCACCCACAAAAGCCCTGCCTACCTGAAGGACTACGTCTGCTGCGTATGCGGTGATTGGTCAGCCTGAACTAAGAAGGGAGGGGTGTTAAATATGCATGATGCCACATTTATATGAGCCTACGTTATATGCAAAGTGGAGCCAGCGCTGGCCGTGTTTGTTTGCTTTTGAATCTGGGTTGTAAATAAAGAGTTTCTCGCATTCCTGAGTCCTGGTCCTTCCTCATCTGGGCCCATTTTACACTCTCCCTAGAAGAAAACATGCAGACACATAGAAAAGAAGCATCATCAAATGTTCTAAAAAAATAACACCATCCAATACTTCTGTGATTGATAGAAAAATATCCCAAACCTCTCTAGGGAAAAAAAAGGCGAGTGTTGGTGATAGGAAGTATGTCACACATAGAATGAAACACAATAATCAAAGAAAGAAGCAGAATACATCTAACAAACCCCTGCTGCCCAATTTAACCTAATCAGAAGCATCCTATTTAAAACTGAGCAACCAATTTCGCCCCCTAGTTGAAAATACTCAGACCCACAACCTCCCCCTCAAAGAAAACATGCAAACAAAAGAAAAGAGACATCACCAAATATCCCTAAAAAAGTCATATCAACAAACTCATCTGCGATAAACAGAAAAGCCCCCCAGATTGCACCCCCTAAAAAAGAAAGGTGAGTGTTGGTGATAGGAGATTCTATTCTCAAATGAACAGAATCAGCCATCTGCAGACCAGGCAAACTAGGGAGGTATGTTGTCTCCCTGGAGCAAAAATCTAAGATCTGAGTAATCCTCAGATTACTACCCTTTTATATTACTACATGTAGGGATGAATGCCACACAAAAGGACTTGAAAACAATATTGAATGATTACAAACAGCTAGGCAAGAAAGTTAAGGAGTTAGGTGCTCAAGTAATTTTTCATCTGTACTGCCAACAAAAGGTAAGAGAACCAAGGATTATAGAAGTGAACTACTGGCTAAAGGGTTTGTGTTGCCAAAAAACTCTGGATTCCTAGACCATGGTCTGTACTCCCTCCATGATAGGCTTTGGGCAAGGGCTGCACCTCACAAAGACTGGGAAGAATATTTTTGGAAAATGACTGGCTCAGCTTATCAGGAAGACTTTAAACTAAAATTGAGGGGCAGAGTGGCCAATCTCCAGGGACCTAATTCCAAGCAACCCTCCCAGAAAACAAGTAAAATAATGAGGTAAGGAGGGATGGGAGGAAAGACAAGCTCAAGCACCAAATAGGAGACATAGGAAGCATACCCAGAATCAGACATAAAGACCTCAGGTGCCTATATACAAATGCACAAAATTAGGGAAACAACAGGATGAATTTCAACTATTAATACATGAAGGTAGGTATGATATAGTTGGAATTTCAGAAACTTGGTGGGACAAAACCCATGACTGGAACATATTAATAGAAGGATATAAACTGTTCAAAAAAACCAGACACCATAAAAGAGGAGGTGGAGTTGCACTGTATGTAAAGGATCACTATATTGCTACAGAAATGCACAAAGCCAAAACCAAAGGCATAAACCTCCTAGAATGCATATGGGTCAATATAAAGGAAAACAAAAGAATGACATGGCCATAGGTGTATATCACAGGCCACCCAACCAAGTAGAAAAAACAGATGTACTTAGATCAGTTAAAATAAGCAAAAAAAAAATGGTAAGAGAACACCTCTCTTATCTCTGATGAATACAAATCACCAGGACCTGATGAATTACAACCCAGAGTTCCAAAGGAGCTGGCAGATGTCATCTCAGAACCACTGTACCACATCTTTCAAAAATCTTGGAGCACCAGGGAACTACTAGAGGACTGGAAAAGAGCTGATGTGGTTTCCATCTTCAAAAAAGGAAGAAAGGGGGAAAAACAGACCCAGGAAACTACTGACCAATCAGCTTAACATCAATACCTGGTAAGATACTGGAAAACATAATTTAAAAATAGATCTGCCAACATCTAGAAACAAGTAAAGTAATAACTAGAAGTCAGCATGGCTTGTTCAAAATAGATCATGCCAAAACAATCTTATTTCATTCTTCAACACAATGACTAAATTAGTAGACCAGAGACATACTATGGACATAATATATTTGGTTTTCATTTAGACTGCATTTGACAAAGTAGACCACAACCTACTTCTTGGTAAGCTTAAAAAAGTGGGATAGATAGCATCACCATCAGATTTTTTATTTATTTATTTGATTTGTCAATCGCTTACAAGATAATAAGATATAAGAATAAATATGAGTATGAATACAGGAAATAGGTATGAATAAATGGCGACAATAGGATAGGGATAGTAGGCATGATTGTGCGCTTATGCACACTCCTTACAGACCTCTTAGGAATGGGCTGAGGTCAATAATGGATAGCTTAAGGGTAAAGGAGTGGTGATTTGAGGATGTAACAATAGAGTCAGGTAGCGCATTCCAGGCATTGACCACTCTGTCATACTTTCTGCAGTCAAGTTTGGAATGGTTTACATTGAGTTTGTATCTGTTGTGTGCTCTTGTATTGTTGCGGTTGAAGCTGAAGTAGTCATTGACTGTAGGACATTGTGCCAGATAATTTTGTGTACTACACTTAAATCCAACTGTAGGCGGCATAGTTTTAGGTTGTCCAATCCCAAAATCTCAAGCCTGGTGGTGCAGGGCAGAGGTGGTATTCAGCAGGTTCTGACCAGTTCTGGAGAACCGGTTGTGGAAATTTTGAGTAGTTCGGAGAACCGGTGGTAACTTTCCCCCAGGACTGGGGAGGGAATGTGTTAGCATTCCAGCAACACTCCATTCCATCCAATGACTTCAAGACAGACATCTCTTGAAGGTCCATTTATTTTGAATAGTAAACTGGCACAACTGTGGAATCCCGAATCTGAAAGTTCTGGTTTTTACAATAAGTAAAAACTACAAAATCTATCCCCTACACCCATCATTACGTCAAATGCCCCAATCACCATCTGTCTCAACTTAAGACTTCTTCTCTGTTATGCGCAACACAACCTGACCTTGAATCAGAAAAAGAATGTTATTATGTCTAACTAGATATACTCCAATATATTCCCCCCTCCCACGTTCCCAGGCTGAGATGTGGCAGCGTGGGAGCATCTGATTTCAATATGGCTTCCAAAGCTGACAGAATGGAGATTTTACAGTATCCTTCCCCTGCCACGCCTACCAAGCCACACCCACAAAACTATGTCATGCCCACCAAGCCATGCCACACCCACCAAGCCATGCCCACAGAACCAGTATTAAAAAAATTTGAATCCCACCACTGGTGCAGGGTATTCTGTTGCAAGCAGAGGAGTGTAATACTCTTCTCGTGAAATACTTCTAGACTCAGATGGATTTGTAACCAGGTGACAAACCATATTCAATGAGTTATCCTTAATCTACATGGAGGGAAGTAAGCAGTGGTGTATTACAAGATAATGTCTTAGGTTCAGTACTCTTCAATATCTTCATAAATGACTTAGATTAAAGAATAGAAGGGGAACTTACCAAATTTATGAAATACAACCTTGAGATCAACTTGCCTTCAGATGTTGAACAACTTGCCTTCAGATGTTGTGGGAGCTTCTTTACTGGAAGCTTTCAAGAGGGATTGGACTGCCATCTGTCAGAAATGGTGTAGGGTCTCCTGCTTGGGCAGGGGTTGAACTAGATGACCTACAAGGTCCTTTCCAACTCTGTTAATCTGTTAATCCTAACAAGCTAGACAATTGTAGAAGAGTTATGGTGTTTCTTTTTACTATTTGTGTGTATCTGTGTTCCAAGGATTATTAACCTATTGAGTCTCTACTAAGTAAATGTGAATAGAAAGAACAAAAATATTAATAAATTAGGAGAAATGGAAGAATGTTCCTCTGAAGCTGGTGAAGACTCTGTTGATGAATATACATTTATAGTGTGCCACCGAACAATCTGTTTCAAATGTGGTATTAAATTCCACAAATCATCAAATCTAAATAACTACGTCACAATCAAAAAGCAGGAATCTACGATATATATGATTAGTAGAAATATGTCAAGAAAATTAGTCAAGCTTGTTTTCCATGTTGATGACATTAAATATGCATCAGAAGACATGCAACTCATTCTAGAAAAGAATGAAGAGAGGGATCTGTGGGTTAGAATTTAAATGCAAATCATTTTAAAACTGTTCTTACTCTCTCAGCAGACATCTTTTTTATAAATTAATAAAATGATACACAAAATGTCTCATTTATATTGTCATTCACACACATATTTATCTGGGGAGGAAAACAAAAGAAAAACTTTCAGGAATGCATAAGACTTTTTGTTTTTGCTGCTCTAGAAAAATAACATGATTCCAAAGCTGCGGGGAAAAATAGTGTCTCATCTCAAGAGTGTCAAGGTTGCGGAACAGTAGAATCACTAACCAGTAGCAAGTTACATCAAAAGGATGAAGAGTATCCAGGCACTCACAGTCAATTATAAGCCAGGTTATGTGTCAGGCCAGAGGTCAACACAAATTCCCAAGCATAGGCAAAACATCCTGCACAGTTAGATTCCAGGCAAAGTTCCAGAAATAGTCCAGGGATCAAAGACAGATGTCTACCTTTGCTGAAAGACTCCAGAAAACTGAACAAGGGCAGAGGTGCTCTTGAAATCACAATCAGGCAATATCATCTAGTAGTTAGGTCATCTATCTTCCAGGGATATTCCAAATAATATTTTCCTGCAAGTAAGGCCTCACATTTGATTAAGATTTTATTACAGGGCTGCTTCTTTTTTTTCTGGAGGGCACTTACTAATTTGGATTTCAAATGCCAATACTGTCCACGGATGGGTGATACTTCAGGCTTTTCCTATGAAAAACTAGGAACTCTCAGTCTGAGGAAACCTAAGAACTCTCAGTTCCTATGAAACTAGGAACTCTAGTCTGAGAAAAGAAAAAACAGATTTTATTCCACACCCAACAATTCTTTCTTTGCTGATCTAAATTCTTTTCTCTCCTTTTTCTCTGGTTTTGTCCATAATTGAAATATGCTGCTGGTCAAGAAGGAAATGGAATAAACTTTTTGTTTTTGAGAAAAAAACGGACAAAGAAGAAATAATTCCCCATTGCCCAATTATTGCTTTTGAAGATTGAAATCATAAAGTTCTTATTTAAAATAGTGGGAACTTTTTCTGAATGAGATTGGCTATTGTTATAAATATTAAAATAAAAACAAAACTCTCTCATCATATAGTACTACATTAAGTACCATACCAGAGTACCACTTCAACTGAAGCAAAGGAATGCAAGTCTCAAGGCTCAGGCTTTGTTGATTTGCTTTGATTTGTAGTTCTGATTTTTTGTTCAATATTCCCAGTGGCCACTTTTACCGGAATTTCTCTGCATGGTGGTAATCATTCAGGATATTTTAGAATGCAAAGCAAGAGGATTAATGTTTCTCCTTGTCCTTTCTAGTGTACCAGAAACCTAATTCCTCTTGTATTTATTTGATTCTGTGTGTTTCTTCCTAGATTGTTCTATCCTTTCTTCAGCTAGCTAGTTTAATCAAAGTGTAAATATTTTTGAGAAATCACAAATAGGCTACTCTTATATTTTATTTTATGCAATAACTTCTATATAGTTCTCACTTTAAAAATATTTGTTGTTATTTGTTTACTCATCTATATTTTATGCTTCTATTTTGCATAACATAATTTTAATAAGGGGAGGAATACTGCATATTATGAATTTCCCAATTTATCAAATATTCAAATCACACACATTTTTAGGTCTAGAATCTAGAATTTTGTTGATATGATTTACCTGTAAATTATATTACTTTATTATTAACTGTTTTGAAGACAGTAACAAATATACCAATAGATTAAATGAAATAATTACTAATGAATATATATCTCAAACATTTTAATACCTTTAATTAATATCTTTACTTCCAGTAGTCTTGATCTGTTCTCAAACTCTTTTTTTAATTGCCTAAAGGGGCATGTGTGATTTTTCATTTGTTTATTGCTTGCCATTTTAATGAATGCACTTCTTGACTCTTATGTCCCTGCTCATAAATGAAACTATTAAATGAGACAAGATCTTGAATAATCTTTACAGCACCTCAGCATGTGCCAACAACACAGAACAAAAGATGTTCCATGTGAAGCTGACCTTTGTTAACCTCACCCAGTTCTTCACATCATTCTTTTAATGGTATTTTGGAAAGCAGGCGCTTTGAGAAAACAAACCCCCACAGGCTTCCCCCTCAGGAAATTAACACTCTTGTGCAGATTTCATTGTTTTAGTCTTTTGTGTCCCCAGAATGTTCTTTCCACTGACCTGCAGTTTCTAATTAGACTTGGGGTTGTGTTTTGCATATCTGGTAAAGTTTTTTCAACTTAACAGTGCTCCCAGTCACTTTTTCTAAGTAGCTAGATTCCTTAGAATCGAAAACTGTAACTAAATGGAGAAGGGGAGGGGCTTAAATTGCAGCTGAATTACAAAGATTACAGCACCCAGGTCAACTTTCCAATAACCCTTTTCTTTTTGTTTACATGGTGAACACAGTTAAAAGGAGTTAATGAAGACATAGTTGTCTAAAAAAACTTTCTTTGATTATTGTATTGCAGTAATTTAAAGCACTAGTTATAAAAGAGTAATATTTGGTCCTCCTGAAACAGACTCCATTTTTCATCATCTTGTAACTATCAGTTTAAAAATGGGGGCAAGAAACTGAAATACAGACATGTGAAATAACTCTCTAATTTACAGAATAGAAGAGGACTATGAAATTAAATTGCAACTTGGTTTTTGTGTTACAAGCATTCGGGAAAATGGTAGAATTGCAATATATTAACAAGAAGGCTACTTGGTATAACCACACTTAATTTTTTATGTTCTTTCTGTTTCTCTACAGATTTGTCACAGGATGAATTACAGGAAGCAGAAACACCATGAAAAGTGCAAAAAGACCCTCAGGAGGTCTTTAAAAATCTGTGCAATTACAATCCAAAAGTAATATTTTATTTTCCAGTACTGAACACAGTAAGCTTCAAGAAGCAGGCCCACTATTAAATGAAAATACTTCCCTTTTTAGCTACTGATTTTAGAGATATTTTTTCAAGATAACATTGTAGAAGAAAGCATTTTGTAACTGATAAGCAATTATAAACTCTAAATAGAAATCCATGTTGATCAAAGGCCTTTAATTTATTGAAATATTGACATATTGAAACATAAAAGTATCCTGTGCTTTAAAGTTCCTTTCTCTTTTGTAACATATTGGTAGATTCTGATGATGATTATGTTTACTATTCTAAATACACAATAATTCATTAGATTTATTGGGATTGCACTTTTGATTTATAAATTTGATGTTGAGTCTTCCCATGTAACAGTGGTGGGATTCAAATTGTTTTACTACTGGATCTGTGGGCATGGCTTGGAGGGCGTGGCAGGGGAATGATACTGTAAAATCTCCAGTCAGAGGTGGTATTTGCTGGTTCTCCGAACTACTCAAAATTTCCGCTACCAGTTCTCCAGAATTGGTCAGAACCTGCTGAATACCACCTCTGCTATGTAAGTTTATAACAACTTCTTCATTTTTGTGCAAAAGAGGTCTGTGAAGTTTCAGTCCTTGGTCTATTCTGGATGTTTTATTCACTTTATCTGAAATCTTTTTATCTAAAACTAAAACTATTTTAATGAGAATTCCTTTGTGCACAGCTCTGGGTTCTTGTTGAATAATTTCAAACAGAGTATTTAATCTTAGCTATGCAAACTAATCATCCAACTTAACAAATATAGCTGTGAATTTTTTTCTGAGATCATTTTGTAAATTTTGATATAAAATGGGCAGTTTATCCAGTCTTGATTGAATTGCACTCCAAGCCTGTCTGATTTTGACTCCAAAATGTTGTTAGTATATAATAATGTCTATCAGAAAAAATGCACAAAAAGACTAATGAAATCAAGATGGAAATAGTGTTAATTTAGAAACATTGAATTGAATTGAATTCTTTATTGTCATTGTACGTATATACACAGTATACATACAACGAAATTCACATAACACCCAGAGACCAGACTCAACATGCACACACACACACATGACAATCTCCAAACACCTCCCCACTCACCAAAATTCCCCGCCTCCTAAAAACACACAAGCATCCATACAAAAGACAAAGTAATATTGTCCAACAGCTCACTGATGGTGGTTCTTAAGTTCATTGTTAAGTGCAATTATAGCTCTGAGATAAAAACTATTCAGAAAACATGTGGTTCGAGTTTTAATTGTTCTGTATCTTCTGCCAGAAGGCAACAGTTCATAAAGATTGTAAGCAGGATGGGAAGAGTCTCTGAGAATGTTGTGCAACTTCCTCAAACAGCAAGATGCAAAGATGTCATCCAGGGTTGGTAACTGGACCCCAATTATATTCTGGGCAGTTTTAATGATTCTCTGTAGAGCTTTTTGTCTGCTACAGAGCTGCTCCCATACCATACAAGAATGCAGTATGTCAGGACACTCACAATGGTGCTGCGTAGTAGGACAGAAATAGATACTAAGATAGATTTATTTTCCTGAACATACTCAGGAAATACAGCCTCTTCAGTGCCTTCTTTACAAGCATGTTAGCATTCATAGTCCATGACAATCCTCCAAGATATAAGTGTACAGAAATTTAAAACTACCAACCCTCTCCATCTCTTCACCATTTATGTACAATGATAAATGTACACCTCTCTTCCTCCTGAAGTCAATTATAAGTTCTTTAGTTTTTTTGGTGTTAAGTGTAAAATTATTTTCTTTACACCAGTGTCGGCCCTTGTACTTCCTTTCTATAAGCAGACTCATTGTTCTTATTAATGTGCCCCACCACTGTCGTGTCATTCACAAATTTAATAATTGCATTGGTGTTATACAATGGGGTGCAGTCATGTGTGTACAAAGAATAAAGGAAGGGGCTTAGCACACAATCCTGGGGGGCTCCTGTGCTTAGTATCAGAGTAGAAGAATGGTGAGATCCCATCCTTACTGACTGTGGCCTATCTGTCAGAAAATCCTTTATCCACAAACAAATCTTATTTATACCCAAATTGGACATTTTAAGAAACAACCTGTTGGGTAGAATGGTGTTAAAGGCAGAACTATAATCCACAAATAACAGCCTTGCACAAGTTCCCTTCAGACAACATGTACCATTGTCTGAAAATAATAAAATAATTCAGAGCTCCCTGGCTCCAATTCTGCATGCTCCAATTAAGGCATATGCTTCTCTTTTTGTTTTGGTCTAGTTGTTGTACCAGATTAATTTATAGAGTTAATGCTTCTTTACAATATAGGCAACATGAATTCTGAGCAATTGTCTCAGCTTTTTCCAATAGTATAAATAATTTTAAGAACTAACCAAATCTCTTAGCACCTTCCTAGTTTCTCTTGGCAAGAGATCCAGATCAGTTGAATGCAAATGAGTGTGTAATATAGGTTAGAAATATAGTATTTCAATGATTTCATTAAGCTAGCATTTGTTTTGCATTGTTCTTAGTTCAGACCATAGTTGGACCACAAAGATTTAGTTCTGCTTATTTATTGAAAAGAACTAGGACCTGCACTAGTGTTTTCATTTTCATTTAGGATATTGTTAATTTGTAAGGAAGTACAACCTAATTTTTTAAATCTTAAAATAGAGCTTTAGAATCAACAGAAAAGACATTCTCACCAAAATGACTAGAAATGTTAAGCATTTTCAGCAAAATTATATCAATAGCTCATTGAAGTATTAGTAAAAATCTGAATTATAGTCACTATAATTCCCCTCCCCTCCTCCTCTAGATTATTTCCTCTATTGTTCCAGCTATTGAAAAAGAAAGGTGAATTGACAAAGAAAGAAAGGGCTCAGTTAACTTTATAGTTCCCATTGATATCCATTTGGATTTGGATTCATGGATGTCTTAACTATGATTTATCAATGAATATTCCTGCTCAAGCATTCTAATTTCTCCCTTGAGTATTCTTCTTAAGAAATGTTTTTTTAAAATTTTATTAATGAACAAAAAACAAAAAACATTAAAAACAATGAACATGGTGCATACATAACAAAAATACAAATTTACATATGTACATAAATATTAATCATCTTTGTTACAATTACTTCTTTCTTTTTTTAAACCAGTGGTAAAACTTCTCCCAAATTTTATAATAAGCAAATCAGTCTTCTCTTTTAATTCTTGAGTTACTCTATCCATTTCAGCGCATGACCTAATTTTTCTAATTAATTCCATCTCTTCTGGCATATCATTTCCTTTCCATCTTTGGGCAAGAGCTAGTCTCGCGGCAGTGGTGACATGAACTATTAGGTATATTATCTCCTTATTATATTTTCCAACATTGATTCCCAATAGAAAAAGTTCAGGTCTAAACTCTATTTTAATTTTACACATCTCTTCTAACCAGTTTCTAATTCTCAGCCAATATATTTGGACTTTTTCACATTTCCACCATATATGGTAGTATGTTCCGATTTCTTTGTTGCATTTAGGGGATAATTTTGGGTACATTTTTGCTAATTTTGATGGTGGGATATGCTATTGGTAAAACATTTTATGTAAATTTTCTTCATATGATGCCGCCAAAGTAATTTTCCTATTCCTGTCCCATAAAATTTGCCAATCTTCCAAATTTATACCATATCCAAAATCTTTCATCCAGGCCAGCATAGTTTCTTTCACCTTTTCCTCCTCCAATTTACATTCCAATAATACTTTGTAAAAATTTTTAATCAGTTTCTCATCCATCCCTAATAATATTTTATCTAATTATGTTTTCCATCTACTAGTACCCCATTCTTTCATATCTTTACTATACCTCGACTGTAATTGTAAATAGGCCCACCATTCTATCTCAAATCCCAAATCCTTCAACTCCTGTCTTGTTTTTAACTTAC